>NC_056726.1:45933770-46011270 GCF_019279795.1 Protopterus annectens | reverse complement strand
TGCAATCTTATAATACCTTTCACAACTTTAGACCGCTACTGCACTGGAGGGAACTAAATTTGAAAGAGTCTCATTCTATATTAAAAACAAGTTCAGGACCAGACTAGTAAAGTATATGACATACTGGAACTTATACATGTGCAACTCACCATAAGCAGAGTCTCGTACCATACCCTTGCAACCTATAGGTCCCCCTCCATGTCCCATGAAGCCTGTACTACCTCAATGTACCACAGTCCCTCAGTGTTCAATCCAAAACAATATTAATGGGGGATCTTAACTACTTCTCTATAGATTGGGAATCCTATACCACTTCTAATGCACAAGCCCAGCGATTCCTAAACTTCATTAATACCAACATCCCAGAAGAGTTAGTCCATTCTCCTCCCAGGGGTGCAAACATCCTTGACCTTGTACTCAGGAACATAAGGGAGAGATGGTCCTAACTCATTGTAATGTCTTTGATTGTCAGATCTGACAATAAAGCAGTGTTACTTGAAATAAAAATGAAATATGGGGGTTCAGTGAAACAAAAATCCTTTAGGAAATATTCCAAGGCTAACCTCTCTCTACTAAGTGACACCTTTGCTAAATGCCAAGTATCCCAAACCCAATAAGCACCATAGCATATGCTGAGCTATTTACAAAATCAATGTACAGTCATATTGATAGCTGTGCCCACCTGTATTAAGAATAAGATAAACTCAAGAGATAAGCCACTCTGGTGGATTCACAATATCAATTCGTTATACAACAAAAGAAAAAAAGTCTTGGCCAAGAGTAAGAGGAATAATGCCCTGCATACTAAAATCCCCATTACCAATCAAAACAGGCAGGTAAGATGGTTAATTATTACTTCAAAGGTAAAATTTGAAGAAAAAATAGCTTCTCAGACACAGGCCACCACAAAGCTTTCTACAGCTGTGTTCATAAACTCAGGGAAATATGCAACAATGTGCAGAACTTATTGTAAATGGCATCACCCACACTGAACCAGAGGCCATTGGCAATCTTTTGGCTTACAGGTTCAGCTCAAAATTCTCTCCCAACCCCCCCCCCACCTCGATAGTCCAAAGGAAATACCTCATGCCACAATCTACCAAACCATTACTAGGGAACAGGTCATCAATGTACTTTCCAAGGCCAAAAACATTGCATTGATGGACCTTGTTAACATCCCAGGATGCTTAATAAATAGCAACAAACACGACGTCTCTGGTCTACTTGAAGTGGACCATACTGGCAGGTTTTATGCCCAAGGAATGGAAGATGGCTACAGTCATTCCCCTGCATAAAGGTGGTATAAACACTGATCCAGGTAAGTACAGGGCCATAAGTCTGACCAGTCTCATGTTTAAGTTAATGGAAAGAATCATCATGGACATGGTAAATGAGACATAGGTAACTTGCAAACACTGGAGCCATCGCAGTTTGGCTTTAATGCCTATTAAATGTGAGGATTTCTTTGAAGGGATAAATCCCAGTGCTTGCAGTAGAGTAAATGAGATGCAGTGTTAACTCGCTTAGCAATGCAAACACCATGAACTGGGTCTTAACATCTGAGGTATAAGGATCCACTTTAGTAACAAGCAGAGCTTTCAGCACTACTCTTCCTTTACTCAATGCATTGAAAAAGGGAAGACTTTTCCTGAAAGCTTTACTTGCTATTAAAGTGGATCATTATACCTCAGACATTGAGATCCAGTTCTTGGTTTTTAATTTCTTTGAGAGGGTCACCAAAGCAATGGATGAAGGCAAAACTGCAAAAACAGCTTGCCTAGACCTGGCCAATGCTTTTGATATAATACCCCACTCAGGCATTATAGAAAAGCTCATTAATTTGAGTATAAACCCTTTTTTAACCCACTAAATAGCCAACTGGCTCACTGATAGCACCCAAGAGGTCAAAATAGCTGAGGCCACCTCCACCAAGAGTCCCCAAGGTTCGGTACTGGATATGCTCCTTTTTTGACATCTATTTCTCTGAAATGGAAGCAAATGTTGAAGGTTTATATCTGACTAAGGTTGCAGATAATTACAACCTATGGGTTATCACTGGCTCCCCTGGAGAAATTAGCATTCTTAAAGAAAACCTATCTCTGACTAATAAATGGTGCCAGAGCCATGGCCTGAAACTCACTGCTAAGAAATATATAATTGTACCCATTAGGAAGTCAACTATCTTGGCTAATTATCATGCTAATAATTGTCACTTAGTGTTAATCCAGTGGCTAGGGATCTAGGTATGCATGTAGACAATAGCCTTATCTTCAACCACCATGTGGCCACAGCAGTGAGAAAATCCTCTTATGTTGCACAATGTATAATTAAAGGCATGGCATCTAGTTCGTTATCCAATTGGTCATTATCCCACTTTACTCTGCCCTTATCAGACCAGAGATAGAGTACTATGCTCCCTTTGGTATGTACCTATTTGGATACAGGGCATCATTATTATTTTGGGAAAACTTGGCAAAGGCTTAGGAATCCCCCCATCCCGGGTCATTAGCCTAGTAAAAATCTATGACTGCATGAATCGACAAGTTTTCCTTATAGGTTCATAACAAAGACTAGGCAGTTTGCAGTCTGTGACAAGCCTAGCTAATAAGCAGCAGTCAGAATCGAACCCTGGACCTTGCGTCTGGGAGATAAAGACCTTAACTATTACCTCCACTTTACTTTAGTAAATTTCATTTATTAATTTTTAATCTGCAGTGACTGACAATTTATTTATTTATTCATAAGTATATTTGTTCACTGCTATTTATCCAAGAAAAGGGTAATCATCATTATTTATACAGCTGGGTAACATGATGTATGGTATATCTCTCCCATTAGACTGCTAGGTCTAATACAAGTTAAAGAAGTATGAATTGGTGTACTTCATATGTGGCTTGATTAAGAGCAACCATGAATTGGGGATCTTTGGCCCTAGATCTCACAGCAGTGGAAGTACTATCATTTCAGGAAGAAAGTTATGAGACAACTGGAGAAAATTATGCCAGCCATTCCTGGTAGGTGTGTGTGTGTGTGTGTGTGTGTGTGTGTGTGTGTGTGTGTGTGTGTGTGTGTGTGTGTGTGTGTGTGTGTGTGTGTGTGTGTGAAAATAATACCATCTGTGGAAGGCAGTGGATAAAAGGACATCGGATGATACTGGTTCACAGTGAGAGTGTAGAAACAGGGGCATGGGAGCATTTGGTCAAAGACTCAGCTCAGTAAGTGGCTCTCATGCAGTCCAATCAGGGTGTGGATGCAGGAGGTCCACACCTAGGACAACAGTGCATATTTCCTTTACACTCCTGGGGCCTGGATGTATTTTGTGGGTTAATTGTTGAAACTGACTTGTATGTAAGTTTTTGCTATTATTTCACCCTTATTTGGCAGTGATGGGATTGAAAGTCTATTATTGCCAGACATCTTGATGTCAGGGGGTTGATTTACTGACACCCGGGTTTCATATTGGTGGCGATGGTGCATTTGTACTGCTACATTTTGGGAAAGTGGTATCAGCTCACCATCACAACCTCTATCATGCCCTCTCTCATTGTTTTTGGTAGTCTTGTTTAATGGTCAACAATTGCCTGTCAAAAGGTACTTTTGGTGATCAAAAGAGTAGTTAGTCCCTACAATCTGTTGCTTGTGCCCCTTCCTTTCCCCTCTGTCCTTCTTGTTCAGAATGACCTCTTCACATCTCCCTGACATTATATTCCCCACTAATTCTATGTCCATGTCTCTTCCAGTCTCACTTCAGCAAAGGTCTAGCTATCTGGCTTCTAGTCATATTTTCTCTCTATCCCATGATGCATCTCTTTGAGCAGCTGTTATCTGAATTCCTTCCAGGAACCTGATATGATTTTCCTTATATGGACTCCAAAACTGCACACAGTTCATAGGTAAGTACTAGGTTAACCACCCTTGTGGATCATTTTCTATTTCCCTTTTGGTGCTCAAATTAACATTTTGTGTTATTGGCCAATAATTATATATTACCCCTAATGAGAATATGGGATCATACCACAGATAATTTGAAGGGACTCATACACGGGCTAAAGCATTTAGGAGTTGCCTCTGTCCATTAGTAGTATAGGGGAGTCCTGGAGTAAATGTTCTGTTTCCCAGCCATAGATACAAGTTGCATATGAATACAGACAGGGATGATGTTTTTTATGTGGATGAAGCACTGGTAACCTTTGAGGGCTATACATACCTTCCATATTGTTCCATTGATGTTGTAAAAGAGGTTCATATCCATAGACCAAGTATTTCTGATGCCATTCGACTTGCAGATGTGCAGTAAAGCCATCAGTATTTGGTTGAAGGATGCCTTGTATGCCAGATGCAGGTTACCATTTAGCAGTCTGCAGGACTTTGAGTCAGTCCATGTAGGACATATTGGTTAGCTCCTGTATTCTTTTAGTAAGGTATGTCTTTTGAGTTCTTTTGAATTCTAGTTGTTGCATGTATGTAGACAGATACATGGCAAAAAGGGCAATTATATTCAATGATTGTCCTAATGGGGGCTGAGTAAAGGAAGAGAATGACATCCCTAGATCTAGAAAATACCCCTTTGTTTATAAGCTGTGCATTATAGAAGGACATTCAGTTGGCAACCCATCTAGTGACATAATGGTTAATTCCCAGCTGGGTGAGTTTCTCAATGATGCCTGAGTGAGGGATTATGTCAAACAAGTTTCTAGGTTGAGATAGACAGTGTGAACTGTTTCGCCTTCATCCAGGGCCTTGGTGACATTCTCAAAGATGTCCGCCAGGTTTAGCAGGCAAGAGCTGCCCTTAACAAATCCAAACTGGGTCAGGTCAAGAGTTTGAAGGTCACCTGTATCCTTGTTGATAAGGTCCATGATGATTCTCTCCATGGCCTTGCAGATAAGGCTGGTTAGCCTTATGGATCTATAGCTCCCGGGGTTGGTTGAGGGACCCACTTTGCACAAATGGATTACAGTTGTTGTTTTCCACTCAGCTGGGACAAAGACAGTGCTTAGACTGAGACTGAAGAGCTTGCTCAGCAGTTCCACTAACTCCTGATTTAGACCATTTAATAAGTAGCCTGGGATGTTGTCTGTTCCCATAGAAGCTGTGTTTTTCACCTCGGGGAGTGTGGCTGTAGTTCTTTCACACTACGCACTTGCATGCACACTCACACTTATAGCCAATTTAGAATGTTCAATTCACCTACTGCATGAACATTTTAACAATCGGTACCCTATAAAAGTATGAAATCAAATAATACAAATTAATAAAGTGATAGGTTATTTAGAATAAATTATTCATAATACCACTATAAAAACACAATGAAAAGTCCACTAGGCAGTTATTAATGATAAGACATCTGGTCAAACTGCCAATCATCATGAAAACCAAAGGAATACATCTTTGTAACCCTAGTATGAACTTAGACTGCCAAACATTTGGGTAACATAATGGTAGAAAAGCTGATAAGCTGCTGGAACAGAATGGCATTCGCTGATGAAAATGTTTCCTTGGCTAGAATAACAGATCGTGGAACCCACTAATGATGAGACACCAATATCAGTCTGAGTAGGATGACAGCTCACAGTCTCCACTAATATTCTGTTAAGTAATGCAAACCATTTCAAGTTAGATGAGCACCTAAAGGCAGATTACAGATTGTGTGTGGGATAAAAAAGCAGATGTGCTGTTAGTAACAGACAGATTTAGCAATTTTTTAAAGAAAGCCACAGAATTAGAACAGCTTTGTCAAAGTAGACCTAGACTGCCTTCTGTCCACTTGTTCAACCTTTTCCAAAATCCTTCACTAGACTCTTCCCTCATCTTCCAGTTCTGCATACTAGTTCACCAAAGAGGTTGAATCTATTCTCTTGTTTCCTTGGATATATTTGAGACAAACACTCAGAAGAAAAATCTGGAGATTATTAGAACTTTTGTTTTCCTATCAGCCTTCTGTGTGAGATAGAGTCAAAGGCTTTGCTGAGGTCCAGGTAGTCTGTATCAGGTGGTACTGACCTGTCAATTCACCTGCAACCCATTCATAAAACTGGATCAGATTTAACCACTCTTTCTGGAAATTGACCCATGTTGATTGCTTTTCTAGATACTGCTGCTGTTCTCGATAAATGCCTTCCCTTGAACATTTTCCCATGAACTTCTTTGCTGTTGTTGTTTTCGGCTCCCCCTTCTACAAGCGTACCAAAATTTTTGTCTTCCAGTCCTTCCGCATGAGTGCACTAAGCAGTGAGGTGTTGAAGATCTCTGTCAGTGGTCTGCCGGCACACTGACCGCATTTCTGATTATTCTGGGAGTCAGGCCATTTGATCCTTATATTTATCCAGTAAGAACAGCCAGTTCCCTCTACACCTCCATCTTATCTCGCTTGCTGTCTGCCCACTGCTGTCCCCAGTTATCTTTTAGTTGCTTACTCTTTAGCTACTCATGTCTCTCCCGCTGACAGCTGAACGCATGTCTGTGTATTCCAGGGAAAGACACTCATATGTACAGACTGTGTCTGCAAATATCCTTTCTCAATGGTTTTGCAACCTCAAAAGCAGTGTATTTATACATTAGTAGTTTGTGAACAAAGCCCCTGCATTGAAGGGTGCAAGGGGCTTCCCCCACAAAAAAACACATTGTAAACTTGTTACCAGTCTTTAGTATGGCATAATACAAATGATGTCCAGTGATTTGGTGTGCAGCCTAAGCATGTTTACTGTTTGAGTTAATGAAGTTACAGCCTCTTCCCATCTGTTCTGGCATTATACAAATGCAGTACCCTAACTTTGCTATCCTTTCCGAAGACGGAAGCTTTTCTCAGTCTTCTGTGGTATTTCTCTTACCTTTGTTCAGCTTGTCTACATCTGTCCTCCCCATTCTTCTTTCTGCTTTGTACCTAAGACCCCCTTACTTTCATTATTCATACTTTTTCTAACCCCCTTTAATATCAGCATTCATTACCTTTGCCATCTTTGTTGCCTCTTTGCTAGCTTCCTTGTACTGTGCACCTTCCACCTCCCCAGTCTTTCTTTTCTATCTCTTGTGGACCCTGTCTTTTGCCCTAAATGCAAGTTTTTCATTCTTGTAAGTCACATGTCATTGATTTGCTGGCTTGCTCCTAATCACCTAACTTGGTCTTGATCATCTCACCTGTGCTCTTCTAAAATCCCACATCATTGCTTCTGACATTTTATTTTTACCCTTCATCTTTTTTCAAACCACACAGTGAGTTTTCATTATAGTTTAATAGTGCCCTAACCTGAGTGTCCATGGTAATCTCTGCATTTGCCTAGGGCCACATTCAGAATTCTATTCTTGCTGGTGCAACCCTCCATCAGTTGTTTTTACCTCTCATGGTCTAGGACTTCAGTCAAATACTGCACCCTCTTCAACCTGAAATTTGGAATCACCCCAACTACTCAAGGTAGATGGATAACCCCCATGAGTATTACCCTAGATGGACAGCCCCCATGAGTATTACCCTCTTCTTCCTTCCACACTCCTTTATTCTCCCCTCTAGTCTCTCATTCTCTTATTTCATTGTCTCTGCTGGATGATACACTGTATCCTATCTCATTGTGCCTGGTAGATGATACACTGTATCCTATTTCATTGTGAATGGTGGATATACTCTATCCTATCTCGCTGTCTCTGGTGGATGATACACTATATCCTATCTCATTGTGTCTCATTCATGATACACTGTATCCTATCTCATTGTGTCTGATGGATGATACACTGTATCCTATCTCATTGTGTCTGGTGTATGATACACTGTAGCCTATCTTGTTGTGTCTGGTGGAGGATACACTGTATCAGTCTGCCAGCTGTCCCCCGTATTCCTGTACATTAACTAGTCTTCTCCTATTCTAAAGTCAAGAAAAAAATGGAAATACTTGCAATTTCTCCAAATAATTCTGGCCCCAAAGGTGAATATAAAATGAAGGAGGGGATATGGAAAGGTTATCACACCTAGACTGGTGAAATAAAGGAATGTTCCCTATTATTAAATACATTTCTCAATCAAGGTCCCATTAAACAATTTGTGAATTTCCTGTGATAAGCTTGCAGCATGTTATGAGATGCAGGAAAAGTTTGGTGCGTTAAAAGAGAAAGATTGACAGATAATAATAAAACTTGACCTTGCTTCTGCTTATTTTTAATGCCATGCTTTATCAAAAGCATATTTTTAGCTAATTAAAATGCCTAGATAAAGAGGGAGAGAAATGTTAGTCTAGAAGCAACCAACATTAGTTTTTATTAGGATGTAATTACTCTAAAAACACTTGCCTATCAGATACTACTATGACATTTCCTGGTGACTTGATTTAGTGCTATTCTTTCTAGTCAACTAAATCTGCCTCTGTAGCATTTATAATATATCTGAACTTTGAAAAGTGTTTTAATCAATGACGTTATGTATGCAGTAATCAATGACTGGGTGTAGGTAATGCAAGATTTACCCCCAGCTGACATTATGTGAATATGAGTGGGAAGACCAAGTGACCAAACAAAAGTATCTGTTAGTAAATCCTTCACTACCTTAAACAGGAGTAGATTATTATTATATAATGCTATTATTTAAAAAATGCATAACTTGTTAAATAAGCAGCTTACCACATGAAACCATACTATTAGGGGACTTCAATATTGACTAGCTTAACTGCTCCAGTCATAATCCCTCTGCCTTTATTAACCTCCACAAGTTTACCCAAACTATAACCATCCCCACTAGAATTGACAAAACATCCAAACACCAGTCCATCTTAGACTGGATCCTGGTATCTGACCCCACTCTTGCACAACAATCTGGCTGTCTTCCAGATACGCTAAATGACCATCATCCAACCTACCTGATTAGGAACAGATCCCAAACCATCAGCCAACCTATCCTCAGAATAGTTTGAAACAAAAAGACCTTTATAGCTACTGACTTCATCAATGCACTAAAAAGCTGCAAATGAATTCCCCTAAAACAACTATCTCTAGACAAAGCCATCAAATACTTTAACACAACCTTCATAGGTTCATAGGTTAGTGCTAAGCTAACTGCCCTTGTGAGCCATTTTAAGCCTAGCCAATTATCCCTTGTGAGACTCAAACCCTGCACCTTGTGTTTGTAAGGCAAACACCTTAACCATTAGGCCACCCTCCACCCATGTTGCTGTTGTTGTTTGTCTTTTGGCTTTTCCCGGTTAAGGGTCACCACAACCTTCATAAATATCTTAAATCATCATGCACCCCCCCCCCCAGAACCATTAGAATAAAAACTAACTATGCCCAATGGCTAAGAAAGGATACTAAAACTATAATGAAAGAAAGGGACAAGGCCTGGATTCAATATAAAAACAAAACAAAACCACTACTTTGAGACAAAACTATCTAGAGCTCCATAACAAAGCCAAAAAACAAATCAAACTAGACAAATCTAGCTACTATAAAAATATGCAAGAAAAATATGCATGTAATCCCCAAAAATTCTGGGCCACAATAAATGGTATACTACACCCAGGAAAGTCCACTGCTCCAACACATGTGCTACCAAATAACCATGAAAACATTCCCACTCAATTTAACAAATTTTTATCAAAACAGTTCAGACCCTTACCAATACCCAAAATAGTATTAGCAGCCCCACACCAATAACTACATCAATCCATCCCAATATACAAAACAATAAAGACAGTTTTCACCTTCACTCCATGTCCACCAAGACAATTTCTAAACTCCTTAGGAAACTTAAACCAACCACTCTAGCAGCTGATATGCTACCAGTAGACTTCCTTCAGATATCAGCTGAAGCTACAGCCTATCCTGTCTCTATTCTCATAAATAGATCTTTGTTAGAATGTGAAGTTCCCACCTCATGGAAAACATCACATATTATTTCACTGCACAAAGGAGGTAACTCCTTAGAGCTCACCAATTATCACCCAACAGCAATCCTAGCACCTTTATTCAAAATATTAGAAAAAGTTGTTCATAATCAACTAATGCAGTACCTCCAAAATAACAACCTACTCTCCAAATCCCAGCATGGCTTTAGACCTTCCCATAGCACCACCACAGCATTACTATCATTCACAAATATAGTTAACCACCATAGAAACAAAGGTCTATTAGTTTCTTCCATATTCTTAGACTTATCAAAACTTCCTGAAACTCTATCTACCCTAAATATAAGTCCCCCCTCTATATCATGGTTCAAAAGCTACTTATATGGCCATCAGCAAGCAGTCCTATGGCAGGGACAACTGTCCCCCCTGTTACCAGTTATCATAGGTGTCCCTCAAGGATCCGTCCTTGGCCCTTTGCTGTTCTCTTGATTTGCTAACAAGATCTCTTCATCCTCACCCACTGCCTCAGTAGTACAATACGCAGATGACACAACCCTTATATGTGCTGCCCCCACCCTACTCGAACTACAAACCCTAACCCAAAATAACTTCACCCTAGCCGAGACTTGGTTCACTAACATCAAACTTCTTAATCCCCAAAAAAAATAATTCTTTTCAGTCCAAGCAGATCTCCTGCCCTAAGTAGTTATTTCACCATCTACTCTAAAGAAAACATTCAAATTAGTCCAACCACACACACTAAACTGCTAGGTGTAGAAATAGACAATAACCTGAGGTTCGACATCCACATAGCACAAACCATCAAGAGAGTTAATAAAAAAGTTGGGCTCCTCTACAGGAACAAACATTTTATGACTAAACACACCAATGCAACCATCACAAGGACTCATCTTCTATCCACCCTCTTCTATGCCTCTCCCATCTTGACTAATATCCACCAAACTGATCTAAATAAAATGGAATCCTGCTACAGCAAGATTGCTAAGTTTGCTACTGAAGCCTCATATAGGTCTCACCACTGTCTATCCTTTAAGTAGCTTAACTGTCTTGAGTTGCCTTATATAGTTCTACTCAATCAACTCTCTTGTAGCACACAAACTGTACTACATCCCTGAGAAAACCACAGCACTTCAGCATCTAATTCAGCCCCACATTCCCTCTAGAGCCTTAAGATCTAGTAACCAGAACCTCATAACTGTCATCCAACATAGAAATGATGCCTGTAAATCCCTCTTTGCCAGCATAATTGCTAAAACCTGGAACATACTACCAAGCCAAATAACTTCTACCACATCCTTTATTAATTTCAAAATACTCCTAAAAACCCACTATTTAAGTGACTGGCTATGTTCATGTCACTCACCAGGCTAACCCAAACTAAGAGAATGTTTCTGTGTATAGCTAAGTATAAACAGTTCTCCCTGAAAGCTTGTGAACCCGTTTCATATTTACTTGACAAAACATATATCTGTAAAAATAATACAAATGCTGTTTTAAGTTATGTACCACAATGATTGTCTACTATAAGAATTGTTAATCTCTAACATATTGTGTATGTTTGCTATAAGTATGCTGTATTTTTTTTCTCTTCTCTCATGTACTGTATTGTATTGTGGAGCTTTTCTCCCTGGGCCTCTGCTGAAAATGGACCTGTGTACAGTCAGACTTTCCCGGTAAACAAATGTAAAATAAAAATAGATAAATTATCTTTGGACTTATAGGTTCATAGGTACTAACTAGGTGTGTGGTCCAGGAGCCTAGCTCAAATTCCCAATTGTCCCAAAGAACTGTCTGGTTCAATTAATTGCTCAAGGTCACACAGCAGGCAAATGAAGGCTCAGGGAATCAAACTCTGTAACACAGGAAGTAGCTTATAGACAGTTCATCCTGTGCACTGCTTCTTCCTTAAGTTGTTTTTTTTTCACCATACTCTGCAGCTAAGGGAAGCTTCCTGTTGCCCTGCATAGTACATTACAGCAAAAGGATTTGGTGACACTTTTTTTCCGGTAAACATCTCAGGAGTACCCAGATATATTACTGTTTATATGAGAACCTTGAAGATGCATAGTCATCCCATTTGGGAAAAACAAAACACCCATGAATTACCACATAGGTGGCAGCCCCCTTAATACAGAAGAGGTAATAAGAGATCTGGGGACCCAGGTAGATAGTAATCTCTCCTTTGACAATCATATTGCCAAAGTAGTTAGGAAATCCTTCTATGTAGCCCATCTAATTACTAAAGGATTCACATCTAGAAATAAAGAGGTTATAGTGCACCTCTACTCGTCACTCATCAGACCCATCATAGAGTACAATGCCCAATTTGGGATGTACCTCACAAAGCACTTCCAACAGCTGGAAAGACCACAAAAGTACCTCACCAAGAGGATTACTGGCCTCAAACATATGTCCTATGCAGCCCGACTGGAAAAACTCCAGCTGTACTCAGTCGCATATCACTTACTCAGAGGTGATCACTGCCTGACTTACAAAGCCATGTCCAACTTAGAATTGATGGACATGTTCTACCTAAAGAAATCCACGTCACTGCGAGCCACTTGCTTTACTGAACTAAACCTCGCCACAACAATAAATAGAACATGCTGGAGGGATAGATTCCTGTCACAGAGACTCCCCATTTTTTGGAACAAAATTCCTAACTACATTAGGCAGAGCCCCTCACTGACGCTCTTCAAGAAAAACCTTGATGAGTGGATGGGTAACAGAAAATACACCCCTGGGATCACTTCATTGGCTCTGCTTGACAAAGGATCAGTTAATTAATCAATGGGGCAGCGAAAGCCAACACACTCTGGCTAGGCTTATAAATGTCTTCGGGCAGATAGCCTAGTACCTACCTATGAACCTATGAAACTATATGATGCGAGTTTAGAATAATTTTTTTAATATTTTTTTCACTTTGTTCTATATGCTTTTCGGAGGTGCAAGTCTGTGTTGCACCATGTTTACACTTGCTCTTCTTTTCTCTTCTTAGTGGAGTGCAGACCATGGTGACTGTAGCTTTTTAAAATAATATCTGTAGCCAGCTGGACTTCTTCCAGGGGAAAATGCTGGATTTGCAATGGGTAAGTTGAATGCTCTGTCCAATCAGGATGCACACATTTCAATATTAGTAAAAATATTATTTTGTAAGGAACATCATGTAGCAGATTCTAAAAACTGCAAAGCAATTTATCTTTCTCTTCTAGGCATGCATCCTCTGTGATACATTTAGTTTTTATTTGGTACAACCACCATATTATTTACTGTGTTTTTACTTCTTACTCTCCCCGCAATTCATATTATTTTACTTCAATTATATCTGAAATTGGTCTTTAGGTTTCCTATCAACACTCATGCATTAAAGTATGCAGGCACTAAAAACGGAACTGTATAATATGTGTGAAACTTTCTGTTGATAAACATTTTTTTCTTTCTTTGACATTGACTGATTTTTTTCACAGAGCACTACTCCATACATTAATGGGTCCTTCTACAACATTTAAAAGCAAAGAAAAAGTCAAGAAAATAGCATTTTGTTCTGGATTATTAAACACTTAAGTTGGTAAATTCATTAAGAAAGCATAGCCGATACATAATAACTTCCAGTTACCTAATGTAGTAATTATTCAGCAATAGACTAATAATTTAATAGAAGCCATGCTGTCACAAGTTGTTTATTTACCCAAGGGAATTAGATGCAAACGGTGTACTCTGTATGTTTCACTCCTCTAGGATCTGACAGCTACTAGTCATGTAAGGAGTACATAAAAAAAGTATTCTGTTTTCTGCATAAAATGCATATGAATATTAATAAAAATAGACAAAAATATATAATTGCACATATAGTCAGCACAGTAAAACAGACGTTATACATTGAGATAATAAGCAACACAATAATACACTGCTTTAAAGCAGTGCCTTCTACATAAGGCACATTCATTAGCTGGACAAGCCTGAGATCACTGTAGCTGTGGTAAGGGGGAATGCAAGTACCTTCTGTGGAAACATAAGGTATTTTATGCAGGATGTTGTTTCAGAAAGTTTGATATGGTGAGATCCCAATTCTACACACTTAAACTGTGATCTACCTGAGTTGGATATAGGTCAGGTAGATGTAAAACATTTCACAGCACCTAATGAAATGTGTAGGGGAAGTCTCCCAATGCCCCAGCCAAATTTATCCTAATAGTATAAATGCCACCTTGGTTCTCCACTGAAACTAGCTTATGGGACTAAGCCTCTCAGCAAAGGATAAATACATTAAATAAATACATATAAATTGAAGCCAACACCGATTTAAAAGAATGTTCAAACTGCTCTTCCCTTGGTCATTGTTGCAGCTTGTTCCCTCTCCCCTTTGACCTTGTAAGAGAATTAGACACTAATGACTGGCAAAACCTGTATTTGAAAAGTGACAGATGAAGTCCTTTGGGAAGGATGTCATTGCAGTGCCAAGTTCTCGTCTATCATTTCTTTTAGCTGAAGTATACCAAATGATATGCAGTATCTTTGCACATGAGTGTGAATGCATGTGTTCCATTCAAACATACTGTAGCTTCTCAATACCAGCCTATGTAAAAACAAAGACTTTCACGGTGCATTGTTTTCTCACACTGATTAGGCTGCAGCATACCTCTCAACCTCTTAGGGCAAGAAGTCTGGACAAAGCCATAAATAAAAGTGAGACAAAGGCCAAAAAATAGGGACAATTTTAAATACTGCTTTTACGAACTTGTTTGAAGTCTGAAACTCATATGTCTGTCATTATTTTCTAACTTCAGTCTTTAATAATTTGCCACTAATTTGCCAGAAAACCACATTTTTCTGAAAAACAGACCAAAAATATGAAGCAAAAATCTGGACATTCTGCGAATATTTGTACAGTTGAGAGGTATGGGCTGCAGCATCTGCCATTACAACTTTATCTAGGCTTTTGCCACTTTGAAAGGTAAAAACCAGTGATGGTTCATTGTACTGGCTGCTGGACTGCATTCCTCCAACTGGATAAACCAAATATCTTGAACAATTTGTTTTACTTTATTTTATGTTTTGTTTTAAGTCTACAGCTATTACTAAATTTGTGCAGGAGTGGAGTTCCAAGCACATCTTTTTCTGTCTCACAAGGTTATTTTCAAAAGCAGCCCAGCATTAATTTCAGTCCAAATGGAGAACAATATGATAATACAAAAAACAGACGAGGAATTTGAAAGGGGGCTCCCTGGGCTGCAGTATAAAGTAGTGAAAAACCATTCCTATCCGCTCAGGTTGCTCAGGTTACTGAGTCAGTCTAACTGTATATAAAACAAGAATGTGCACATGAACATTTTTATTTACTTACTATTTATGTTAAATAGCTATATATTTTAGCAGTACTGTACATGCTATTTATCCAGAAGTATGGAAGGTAAGTTTTTTAATTTTTAATGTATGTCTGTGTGTGGGAGGGGGGATGTGTGAGTGTGCATGTGTGTAGTATACACACTCTCAGTTAATCCTGATTTTGCCTCACATTTTGTTATGTTAACTATAAAATTTACACTTTACTTTGGCAAATCAGTAAGGATTTCTGTTAGTAAATAATGATAGACATTTGAGTTCCTGACTTAATAATAGCATTAAAAAGCATGCTGATATAAAACCTTCTAGCAACTTTCAAAATATACAAGGCCACTGTTTGTCCCTAATTTGAGCTCTTTGCCCCCATTATTTTTTTCCTTGACTCTTGAGCTAAGAGATTGAGAAGTATGAGGGGGGCTGCATGGGTTGCAAACTATATTCTAGCACACTATATTCTTGCAGTGAGATCAGAAGCCACATTCCTTGACCGCTCGGCCAATCAGATAAGACAAGAATTTAATTTACCCAAAAATTATCTTGTTATTTTGAGACAAATTAGAGAACTTGCTATGAGCTACTTTATAAATTTTAAACCTGAAGATGAAAATGTTAATAAATGCTTTGAGTTGTGGCAAGCCCTCCAACAGGATATTAAATATATAACAACAACAAATAAATTAATTAAAGACTTTAAATTTCATAATAAAATTCTGTTATCCAAGTATTGGAAAGAGAAAAATTTTGTGACAGACAAAAGTAAGATGTTAAAAGCAATTAACCTGACTATCAAATCTACTTCTCTTCAAAAATTGATGTATACCCAGTTGATGATATGGAATAATGCATATTATACACACCTTACCCTGCATAAATTTAATTCTAAAAACTCTCCAACTTGTCCATACTGTAAAAATCAACCGGCTGATCTTCTTCATATGTTCTGGAGCTGTAAATGCATATATAAGCTTTGGAATTCCCTTAAGATTCAACTTCAGAAGATGGGTTACCAAAGTACAACGTTGTCATGGAAATTTACGATTTTACATATTCCTCCGAAAGAACTCCCTAGATTACAAAGTACTATATATATATTAATATTTTTCTGTTAATGAAGCTTTATATAGCCACTAATTGGTTAGACCCATCTAAAACATCTTGGGAAAGTTTTAGAGTTTTGGCAGCAAGGCATATATTAGCTCATAAACTACTCTTAAGTCCGAATAATAAAAACATTAATAACCCAAAAATTTGGGAACAGATATTTAATATTATATTAGCATAACATTTTTAACTTGAAGGTATTCACATTTATATACTTGCTTGGAGAGAATGTTGTATTTAAACTGTATATTACTGGAAATATTATTAACTACTTTTTGTTTTTTCCCTGTACTTAATGTTTACATGGAAGCATTCTTGTAAATATTGTATATTTCTTTGGTGTGATAGTTAGTGATATTAGTTAGTAGTCTTTTGTTTTGTATTTTTTCTCTTAAAATTTTGTGTTTGTTTTTACTTGTGTATGAAAATAATATAACAATAAAGATTTATTATGGAAAAAAAAGGCACATTCCCATGTGGTAATTATGTCTCTGCTCATTCATTTGATCATAGGCAAAATTCTGAGGTGTACAGTCACAATCATATCATACCAGTGAATGTATTCATGGATTTGTGTGTGTGTAGGGGCATAGATACTCTCAGCTGTCTTTGATTTTTTCCTTATAATATGGTTTGTTGATTTTGTGTTGGGGACTATTGCAGTGTATCTAAAAGTAAGCTGTCCTTTATATATTTTTTTCACTTTTCATCACAAGCATCATCACTGTAGACAGTAAGTGGCTACAAAAGTCTGAGTAGGTTTTGTGTGATAGCAACTTATTTCTGGCACAGTAGTGCACAAAGTAGCATTGCTGTCTTACATCACTTGGTTTTCTGGTTTGAGCTCTTGGCTGATCTGTTTCTCATTGTGGAGTCTGCATGTATTCCCTTATATTCGTCTAGTATTTTTTTTTTTTAGGTGCATTGGTTTCCTCCCCAGACCCTCAGCTATAGCTGTTTAATATATTCCTGTGGCCATTTGTGCTTTTACTTTTATCCCAGTGTAACACCAGAGGAACACACAGAAGTTTACTTTATGTTTTGGAAGGTAGAGGGCAGACATTGTTCCCAGTTAAGATATGCAGATCCCGGCAAGCATTTAGCATCAGAAAAAATAAGACTGAAGTATACCTTACTCATGTTCTGCCATAACAGAGCTCCACCCCATCCACATTAGCCTCACCCATTCACTAATTTCTGCAGTCTCCTATTGCTTTGAAGTCAATAGTGACCAAAGGTGAAAACTGAAATAACTGCGCAAGCAGGCTGTCCATGCTGTCTATAAGCTTCAAATCACAAGTCAACTGAAAGCAAAATACCTCAAAATAAAGTGAAACAGGTTCCAATCTATAGAATGCATCAAGACTTATTTTTACATAAGAGAGAAATAGTAAAGTTGAAAAGCTGTACTATTATTGCTGAATAGTTCATTGTTTTAGTTGTTCATTTACAGAAATTGATACAGCAGGCTTTCCTAAGTGGAGTACTACAAAAAAAAAAGTTCTGAGATCACTTCTGGAGACATCATCAGGACAGAAGCAGATCAAACAAGACATACACACATAGATTGCTACATATGTGTTGCACAGAAAGCTTCTTGTTTTCCTGTGTGTGTGTGTGTGAGTGTGTGTGTGTGTGTGTGTGTGTGTGTGTGTGTGTGTGTGTGTGTGTGTGTGTGTGTGTGTGTGTAGCGAGAGAGAGTGAGATAAATATAGATATAAAATACCTATATATATATATATATATATATATATATATATATATATATATATATAATAAGAGAGGTTTGGCCAGGCACCAGGGAAATTCCCCTGCTGTTTATCTGACAGGCACTGTGGAGCTCTGGAAATAGTGGGACAGAGAGAGAGAGAGAGATAGCGAGCAAGAGACTGAGCCGAGATGGAAGAGTAGAAAATTATACATGTTTTTGATGTTATGAATAAATGAAAGGGTTAACTGCAATGGGAATAGATTGCAACAGTGGGTGAAAAAACGAAGCAGACATTAGTATTTTTAATATGGTAGTCTGAGTGGTGATACACACTATTTCCAGATGCATCTCTCTACATCAAGTGCAATTTCTCCTAAGACCACACAGAGACCACAGTCAGTCCAGGGCCAGTTTCTCCCTCTTTCTCCAGATCCCCAATAAGAGTCCCCACTGGCACAGTTATAGGGTTGAGATCTCAACTGAGTGACCAAGCCAAGGCCTCCAGCACCCTCTCTGTCCAACCATTCCTTCATGTCCCTGCCCAAGTAGCTGAGACGTACACACACTTTGAGGTTTGTTTTACACACACACACACACACACACACACACACACACACACACACACACACCTGGGAAAGGCTGGCACAGGTTTGCTACCTATGCCCCATTCAGCCCAGACTATAAGGTACTTATCACTGCCACCAGCCATGTCCTTATCAGCTACTTTATGGCCCTTAACAAAGGGTGTCAAATCTTACTGTGTGATGTTAGTATCAGTACAAATGGTAGTTTGACCAAGGGCAAGGCTATTAAGAGTGGCCTACACAGTGTCACCAAATAAATATGTAAGTACTTTCAGAACATAAATATGTTTCTACATAGATCAGCCACGAAGAAAGGTTAAATATATTTAAAAATAAATAATAAAATAACAAGAAAATACTCAGCATATACTTACAGTTACATCAGAGTTGAAAATCACAGGAAATATTTAAAACAACATTGCAGGACAGTCTCAAGTAAATAAAAACATCTAAACTATGGTTCATAATATTCCTGACTGAGTCAAGGCAGATGTTGATCTTGTCAGGTCAAAGACAAAATAGAGAATACTCAGTCTGTCTCAGAGAGTTCTTAAATTAATATCCCAAATATTACTGCTGGGATAGCTTGCAGGATGACATCAGTTCTTGTCATCTGACTCTATCCCAGGTGAAAAACAACCATTGATGCAGTTGGTAGCATTTAGAATCTACCTATGAAAATACACAAACTTTTCTTATAACTAAGGCAGATCCAGGAAGTCATTACACAGTAAAACACCTGGAAGACAATGTAGAGAACCTCTAGTTCCAGACATTGTGTCTGTTACTGCACTAAAACTGAAAGTGTATCATCATTCTTTCATTCCTTCATATATCTTCTTCTAAAAGTTCATTTAAATTATCAGCAATTTTTTTGAAGTTATCCTCCTGTGTTCCAGTTTCCATTGTTTAAATATATACATCTAACCAGTTACAATAGTGTCTGTACTTTTCTGTTCTGTTCCAGTAGGGTATACTGTGGATGCATTTTAAAGCTCAGTACTTTACAACCCTTTTCAACACACACTTCTGTACCAGCAATTTGATATACACGTAACATAAGTTCTAATATATTTGTAACACAAGCATATGAATCATGCTGATATTCACAAATGACATATAATCATTTGCAAAATTCCAGACAGCTGTGCTGGCAGTATCTGGTTTCATGACACACACTTTGACTGATAAATAAGGAAGACCCTTTGCCAGATTCAAAAAGACTATGCTGTGATGAGATGGAGAGTGATATACTGATTGAACAGTCTTGGAAATGCAACTGTAAAGGCAGAGATATTTCTTTGTTATGATAGTATGTGGAATGGATGAGTTAGTTCCATGGCACAGAAGGATGAATGTAGTGTAGGTCTGTCAAATTTAAATAGCAGCTTGGCTGCCAGTAGGCTCTAGCAGATGAAGAAGGGAGTGAGTACCTGCTATTGGCTCAGACTTCCCAGCGTGAGGAATGTGACTCTGGCTTGCCACAAGTTTGGTTTCTTATTCAGTATATAGAATTTTCAGTCTACTACACAGAAAGAATTCAATGAATTCATTGTAGACCCTATATCTATCTATCTATTTATCTATCTATCTATCTATCTATCTATCTATCTATCTATCTGTCGATCTGTCTACAGTAAACTCTCAGATAACCAGCACTCAAGCAACGGGCACTCTCAAGCAACTGCACAAAAAGAAAAAAATCGAAGAAGTACAGTATAATTTTTATGTGTTGCATTTTCTGGTTTCTGCCCTGCAGAAACATCCCTATGTTTCTAGAGTTTTAGAGTTTTAAAAACGAAGATAGGAATACATTCCCTCTCTCCCCAACCTGAGAACAAGTCAAACCAAACAAATTGTACAGAGTACAGTATTAGTCAGGCTTATTTTTAATATTAATGCTTAAGTAACCAGAAAATACAGTGTTCCAGGATCTACCAATCTCCATGGATGCCGGTTAACTGAGAGTTTACTGTATATCTATTATTATTTTACACACACACACACACACACACACACACACACACACACACACACACACTCACACCACATGCACACAGGCACACATATAATATATATATATATATATATATATATATATATATATATATATATATATATATAGAGCTAGATATATGACAATGACGAATGAATGTTCGGGAAAAATGGGAATTTCAAACCTCATTTGGTTGATTCCCATATTACCGACCTGCAATACTGCAAGTATTTAGTGTAGCAAATGCCACTGTGCATTTGCACATATGTGATCGACATTATAACTACAGATGGCAGCATGGTGGAGATCAGGAAGTGACACGTTTTACACACTGTAGTGCAATCTTGGAGTTGGAATATATAACTTGCAGGGTGTGTGTGTGTGTGTGTGTGTGTGTGTGTGTGTGTGTGTGTGTGTGTGTGTGTGTGTGTGTGTGTGTGTGTGTGTGTGTGTGTGTGTGTGTGTATGGTGGAGGGGCTTGCCCCTCTGCAAAAGCATTACATTAGGTGATTTGTGGTAGTGAACTGCAAAAATAATGTTAAAAGTGTGAATGCGATAGTTTCACTACACGCACTTCGATATTCTGACCTCATTATTATGCATAACATTGGGCATGTGAATCACAAAGCTAAACATATTTTATTATGACTTTCGATATTTTTGTAGTAAATTATATATATATATATATATATATATATATATATATATATATATATATATATATATATATGTATATATATATATATGTGGGGGTCTACTTCTTTTGACCTAACTTTCATTTGCCTGACATTCATTTGCCTGGGACCAAATGACTGAAATTTAATTTGCCTGACACTTCATTTGCCTGACAAGTATTCTTAGCAAGAAAATGGAATATGCCCTCTTCCCCACTGCAGTGCGACCATGGAGTTAGAATATATAGTTAGGGGGTGTGTGGGGGGTGCAGCCCTTTTTTTACTTTTTTGTCACTAAGCAATATTACATCAAAAGTTAACAATATCATATGAAATGTGCCCCCCGCGCACCCCCTAACTATATATTCTAACTCCAGGGTCACAAATGAAATTTCAGTCAAATGGGGGTCAGGAAAATGAGTGTCAGGCAAATGAAAGTTAGGTCAAAAGAAGTAGACCCATATATGTGTATATATATATATATATATATATATATATATATATATATATATATATATATAATGTATACTATATTTAATGTACAACACCCAAGCTTGACGGCAAATATATTGACCTCAAAATGTCGAAAACAATGCAACTTACATGGTAGACTGCATGCAATGAGAAACAGCCTCAGCAAACGCAAAATCTGCCTATGAAAAAAAGAAACACAAACGTCATTTTTTGCTAACCCCTCTGCAAGCAGTTCCCCACTAATTATATACACTATTTCTGAGACTGCACAAACACAAGGTAAGGGCAAATATCTCAACACCTGAATATGTGCGATCTCACACCTGTCGATCAGCTACCTAGTTCATTATAAGTGGTCGACTAGACAGCTGTCATCTTAATACACTGTTGACCTAGTCAATAGCACTCACATATATATATATATATATATATATATATATATATATATATATATATATATATATATATATATATATATATATATATATATATATATATATATATATATATATATATATATATATATATATATATATATATATAATCTCTCTCTCTCTCTCTCTATCTCACTATATATATATATATATATATATATATATATATATATATATATATATATATATATATATACACACACACACACACACACACACACACATATACACACATTTATATGTATATGTATACGTATATGTATGTGTGCATGTGAGCATTAGTATAATAGATAGCCTTGAACTATTTAGCAAGTAAGAGCTTTTGTTCATGCTTCAAATTAATCAGATAAACTTTCACAGTATAATTTTCTAATTATATGAATGGAAGCGTTCATGTCACATATTAAAAAATGCTTATCAATATTAAGCAAAAGTCACATGACAGCAAGCATAATAGTTTGTTAGTTAAAAGTATAAAACGTGAATAAAACCACATTGAAACAATGCAACATAATTTGAAGTTTAAAATAAAGAGAAAATGATACTGTGACAGTTTTTTTTTTCTGATGAAATCTAAGCAATGATGAAAAGTCTTAACTCATTTTAATAAAGGTATTAAAATGAGTTAAGACTCATTTTAATAAAGGTATTTATGTTCTCACAAATGCAGACTGCTGCTTCATTTTGTTATTTTATAAGCAAAGTATGAAGTTAGTACTTCTTGTGAAGGTTATGTATTTTATATACATGCATGTACACGACACATGCACACCTACTTATCCTAATGGGAGATCCCAGGAAAAAGAGTGTGATAAGAACATGTATTTGGTGCAATGTGTAGATATTTTTATTTCATCTACACTGTTCGTTCATTATCTACACTTTATTTACACCTTTGGCGAGTCATCAAAGCTACTAAAATCCCCCTAAAGCTGTCATGTTGACGCAGTTAGCTAAAACCTAATGTAGCATTTCAGACATCGCAAAAGACAGACACATAAAGACATATGCATAATGTAATCATAACATCCTGGCACACCTAAACTAATCCTCCATTAAACCCCAAATCGACACATACTTTAAAAATATTCTTTTTTTTTTTTTTTTCATGAACTGCATTTCTGATTCACATTAACTGCACTGCATACTCAAGATATGACACAAGAAACAAACTACAGGAACCACCTAAATCAACTTCCTATGTTACTACATTGTTGACTGGAACTTGACACATTCAGTCATTCCCTTAAAGTGGTTTCTTTACCACTCCATGTTAGTATAACATCTTTTATTTTCAGTTTTGTCGTAAATATTTTATTGATTTAAATTTTTTTCTTCATTGATGCATGTGACTAATTGCTTTTTGGATATGATATTCTGAAAAAAATCATCTGTTCTGTAAACCTTTCTTTGATGACAAGTTGGTGTACACACTGTTACTTGCTGTAGATGTTGCCCCATATGATACAAATCAGTGCTGTGTCTAATTATCAAAGTGATGCAATTTAATGTACTGCTGTAAGTGTCTGCCATTAACTGCTTTTAAGTATACCACTTGGCGGTATCATCTTAAAGGTAAGAAAGTCGGGTTAGACATACATTTACAGAGGAAAATAAACACATGTGAAGGCAATCAATCTGGTTAAAAACAGAAGAAGGGAACAACCCTCGCATCCTCCTTTATTAAAAAGCACATGGTCATGTAACCTCTCTTGACCTCTCCACACCAACAACGTCAGAGTAAGAGCACACATACAATCATTCACTCTCTTTATTATTATCAGCCAACACCCCCACTTGCTCTTACGCTGTACACAAAATACATTTTATGAACATATTCTTGGATAACTTTTCCTTTACATTCCAAATATGTAATACATGAACTTTTCAGTCTTTGATTTCTTAGCAGGATTAGTAAAGACATCTGCAACCATGTCTGTTGTCAGACAATATTCAATTCTTATTTTGTCATCATTAAGTGCTGATCTAACAAAATGATACTTAATGTCAACATGTTTACATCTCTGTCGGCTTACTGGATTCTTCGACAAAGCGATTGCTCCTGGGTTGTCCTCAGATATTGTTACTGGCACATACTTGCACTCTCCATCCATTCCACTCACCAGCTGCACAAGGTACAAACTCTCCTGTGTTGTTGCTGCCAATGCCATGTACTCTGCCTCACATGTAGATAAAGCTACTGTTTGTTGTTTCTTTGATTTCCATGAAATAATAGGCCCGTCTCTATTAAGGCTAAAGCAATAACCTGTTGTACTACGCCTATCGTTTTGATCTGTTGCCCAATCTGCATCACTGTATGCTACAAGCTGAAGTTTCCCTTCACTTTTCTTGTAACAGCTCTCTGTCCAATGTACCTTTTAAGTACCTTAACACGTGTTTGGCTAGTGTTAAATGAGATTCACTTGGTTGTGACAAATATTGTGAAAGTTTACTTACAATCCAGCTAAGATCAGGTCTCGTGCTTGTCATAACATATATCAAACTACCCACAAGCTCTCAATATTTTCTTGGATCTGTAAATTCACTGTCACACTCAAAGTTTGTTTTTTGTTCTGAAGGGGTACTTCTTACTTTACAATTAGACATATCAATTTTCTCAAGAATTTTCGTAATGTACCTTTTTTGGTTCATCTTTACTTCACCTCTACTTTTGGGTAAAATCAATGCCTAGAAAATGTCTTAGCTTTCCCAGATCTTTCATTTTAAATTTAGCCTTGAGCATTGCTTTTACATCGTTTAGTGATTCATTGTCACTAGCTGCTATAATGAGATCGTCAACCCATATAATTAGGACTGTTTTCTCATTTTCAGCATGTCTAGTGTTTACACAATGGTCTGCGGGGTTTGGATAAAACTATTTTCACAGAGATAATCATGCAACATTGTGTTCCAGTTACGCCCTGATTGTTTCAATCCGTATAATGACTTATTCAGTTTATAAACCAATTTTTCATCGTTATTTGATTTCTTTTTCGAAACCTTCAGGTTGCTGCATATACACCTCATGGTCTATAGGAGCATGTAAATAAGCCGTTTGTACATCCATCTGGTGCAATTCTAGATCGTACTGAGCTACCATCTGCATTAGGCTTCATACAGATGTCATACTCACAGTTGGTGCAAATGTTTCGTTATAATCTATACCAGCGCCTTGACTGCAGCCTTTAGCTACATATCTAGCTTTGTAAGTCTCTGTATTATCTGCTTTGTGTTTTACCATGAAAACCCACCTACCCCCACTGCATTTTTATCTTCCAGCAGTGTGGTGAGTTTAAATGTGTTGTTTTCCTTTAAATATTTAAGTTCCTCCTTCATAGCTTTGACCCACTTTTCTGAGTTAGACGAAGACATGGCTTCTTTAAAGCTCTGCGGTGTGTTGCATATTAATCGGTAACAATAGTCAACATTAATTGTCATATAATTGTTGTTTTCAACTTTACACTCATAGTCTTTCAAGTATGCAGGTGGTTTTCTCTCTCTTTTAGAGTAGTGTGTATCCTGCCTTTTCTTTTCTTGCCTTACTATTGTGTCTTGACTGACAGCTTTTGATTCCAACTTAACATGCACACTTTTTGTGGTATTAAGAACTTCATCTATCACTTCAGAGTCTGTCTGAATCTGGCATTCAGCTACATTCTTAGTAAAGAACTTGATTAACCTGTGTCTAAGGACCCTTCCTGTGTCAGGATAATAGACCAGATATGATGGGCTGTTTTTATCATATCCGACAAAAATCCCCTTAGCACATCTTGGGTTTAACTTCTTTTTATCTTGTCTGTATGCATAACACACTCATCCAAATTCTCTCATCCTTGAAAGATCAGGTTTCTTCCCTGCTAGCATAAAGAATTGGGTCTGCCCCACACACCTGTTATAACATCTGTTGCGAATAAAAGCAGCAGTCATTACTGCATATGTCCACAACTCTTTAGGTAAGTCACTCTCTATCAACATACACCTTGCCATTTTGAACAGTGTTCTCCAATTTCTCACTGCTGTCCCATTCTGATGGGGTGAGTAAGGTGTGGACGTTTCATGTCTTATAACATTTTTACTCAATAGTGACTGAAAGTCTCTCAACATGAACTCAGTGCCATTATCTGATCTGATACACTTTACCTTCCCATAAGGAGCTGAATCTGCAATAAACTTTTCAGTCGCCTTGAATGTATCACTCTTGATTTTCAGAAAGTAGACAAACATTACAGTAATTTATCATCAGTACATCAGTAAATGCTAAAGTGTACTTAAAGCCATCTTTTGCTATTGGCTCAATTGGGCCTGCCAAATCAGTATGGACTAGTTCAAACACAACTTTTGCTCTTGCACGTGGTTCTCTGTTTCTGCTCTGAACAAATTTCCCTTGCGTACAGGTTTCACAATCTAGGTTAGGTGTCTCAACTTTACCTTTAATTTTCATTCCTTTTACCACTTTTTCTAAGTTTGACACATCTTCGAAATTACAGTGACCAAGCATTTTATGCCATGCTTGAATGTCATAACAGCTCTGAGATGCATCGTAATGTATAGCACTATCACTTTCTTCATCATATGTGTCTAATTAATAGTGTCTATCACACTCAATTATGTCAAACCTGGTGCTGTTTTTAGAGATGAGTTGGTCCCGGCCTTGTTTAAAGTTGATCGAGGCCCCTTTGGATGTTGCTGCCTTAACAGAAAAAATGCTTGCGGATACATTGGGATATACAGCGCCCGAGTCATCAACACCTTTACTTTGTGCCCCTCTGTGTTTAGCATCCATACCTCTGCATCACCTCTCTTCTGTGTGGCCCCGCAGGTTCTCGTTCCATCAGCTAATTCCACAATTTGTTCCTTCAGTTGGAAAGTTGCATCAAAGCGTTTAAACTTTTTCAGGTCATTAATTATGTGTGACATGGCACCAGTGTCCACCATTAATCCCTTCTGTTTTAACTCATGAATTTGATGCTCGTTTATTCTGAAGACTAATGTGCGATCATCCACATTAGTTGCTTGTTTCACATTGCCTTTCTTCTTTTGTCTACAGTTACTGTCCCTGTGGCTAGAGTTTTTACACAAACTACACCACTGTCTCTGGCCTTTATATTCTCTCCGGCATTCTCGTGCCTTATGTCCCTTTTGGCCACAGCCATAGCATATAATCTCTGCTTTTACTCTTTCCCCAAGGCCACTTACTTTCATCACATTATCATTACTTACGTTGGCATTAAATTTCTTGGTATGTTCATAGCTTCTCAACCTTGTTTTGAACTCACCAAAGCTCAACTTATCATCATCTTGTGTGATGTGTACTGCAAATGGTTTAAAGGTTTCAGGCAACCCTTTCAGGATCATCGCAATTAATAATCCATCACTGCGCTTCTCCCCAGCATTTCTAAGTCCGTAATGGCCGTCTCAGTCCTAATAATATAGTCTGTGACACTTTCACTGGTGGCCTTTTGGAGGCTTGTTAATTTGGTTTATAGGCTAATTACCTTCCCTTTCCCGGCATAATGGTTTCTCAGGATCTGAAGTGCTTCTCTACTATTGTCTGCGGCTTCTCTCATGACAAGGGACAAACGTTTGTCATCTAAGAATTGTATTAGTTCTGCATATTCCTCCTCATATTTTTCAGCATTGTTGTTGCCTTCCTCCTCATTCTCTTTGTCTTCTGCATCCTGCTGCACATTTCGCAAAATGGCATCTTTCAGCCCTAGCAAACACAGGTGCCCCAGAAACTTTGTCTCCCACAACTTGTAATTCTTCTCATCTCCGTCGAAACATAGTCTGTGCCATCGGCTTCCTACTTCCCTCCTGGGCCCATAACCTGTTGGCAGTATCATCTTAAGGGTAAGAAAGTCGGGTTAGACATACATTTACAGAGGAAAATAAACACACATGAAGGCAATCAATCTGGTTAAAAACGAAAGAGAGGAACAACCCTCGCTTCCTCCTTTATTATAAAGCACATGGTCATGTGACCTCTCTTGACCTCTCCACACCAACGATATCAGTGTAAAAGTACACATACGATCATTCACTCTCTTTATTATTATCAGCCAACATCAGTACAGTTTGCATTTAAAGTCCTGTGGAATAAATTCATTCAACCATTCACTGTCGAGCTGTACTAAATATCAGGGTGGATCTCTGTACAGTGCATGCATTTTATTTACACACTTATTGCTGCCCAATCCATCACCCAGGCTCAGCAGGAAACACCCCACTCTTCTATTGCTGTCAAATGACACATATTGTTTTGTTATTGTTGTATCAGTATGTGCTGTCACAGATGCGATGCATGCTGGGAATGAAATGAATGTGCTTTTTTTTTCTGCTTTGTCTGGTTCTTTCTCTTGGTAAACATTAATCTGGATTTATTACCCGGATTATATAATGGGATTTTGGAGTCTTCTGGCAAGCTGCAGTCCTGTCCTTACTAGGATATCATTAATTCTGTGTGTCTTTTCTAGATTATCTTAAATACGTCCATGCAAATGAATTCAGCTGTATTTATTAGTACATAATTTAATTTATCATACCAGTCTGAAAAACATAATTTTATAGCCTTCATTTTATTGAATCTCTTTTGACTCCCTTGCCTTTCCAAAATAAGCTCATCAATGCAGATGTTTATAAATGACATTTTGGTATAAATTCATTCATCATGGATTCCTTTTCATTTATTACATGGAAATCTGTCATGCAAATACCTGTTTATATTGCATCAGCTACAGTTTCTACTGCATATAATTGAATTTTGAGATCTGCTAGAGACGTATGTCAGACTAGTAGTGTAGATTTCAGTCCCACTCGCAGTGCAGTTTCCTAACAACAGACCATTTTCCAATTGACTGAGCGGCAGGAAATGAAGGAAAATCAGTGGGATATAGTCTCAGGAAGGGGTCATTTCTATACTTAGCTTGTATTTATATGACTGCAATCACAAGCTCATATTGCAAGAGTTTTTGCTGTTGTACCGTTTATACCACTACTGCTGTTTCCATGTCAAATAACGGTCTGAATATGGTGACTTACATATCATGCAGATACCCCTAACCATGGCTGTGCTGTTTTTATTCCTTGTTTTACAAGATGCAGGGATAAAGGCCCAGCCCAATATTTGTTAAATGAATCTCCATAAACTAAACAGACAGTGTGCTCTCTGACTCAGTACATTTACAGTATTTACCTGACCTACTCACAAACTACTCATATTAATCTTCACTGAGTGCAAACATAGTGTTTGAGAATAAACTAGAATGCAACATTTTATCTCAGAATTAAATGCCAAGTCTGATATAACATGTTGATTTGTCCGACACGTTCCTTGACCCAGTTTATATATAGCCATCAATATCTAAATCACTCACCAACAACACAGTCTTTCAAATATTTATGCTTTTGTGTAACTGGCTTTTCTACTAATTTGTAAGTGACTGCAGATGAAAATCTGACATTTCTAGTAGTTGTCAAATATAAACAGCTGGTAAAGATTCAGCTAACAGGCTTTATAGTTCTCGTTTGTTTCTTCATAACTTAGTTATATATAATTTGTTTCTCTGTGAGGTCATAACAAGTACATGGACAATAATGTAAAGAAAGTACAAAAAGCCATCAGACATTTGTAATATTTCTGTAATACTTTGAAAAGATGATGCATTGTTAAATGCATATAGTGAGGGAACAGAAAGACTGCTAACTATATATATATAAACACACACACACACACACACACATACTGTATATATATATATATATATATATATATATATATATATATATATATATATATATATATATATATATATATATATATATATATATATATATATATATATATATATATATATATATATATATATATATATATATATATATATATATATATATATATACACACACATATATATATATATATATACACACACACATATGGATCTACCTGATATTGCAGAACATCAAATCTCAATTTGTCAACACTCACAATATTGAATCCACACTTCATGGAACCACCAGAACTACAAAGACTTTCCCAAGGTAAGTAACCACTTAGCCAAAATATAAAAAACATAAACCACACCATCTCTAACCCATCCAGGTGCGGGGGGGGGGGTCCTCTTTCCACACCCCCAACTAAATATACTGTTGCTCTTCTGGTCAGGATAAAATAGACAAACTTCTGTGAGTTCTGTTCAAGCAGCTTTATTATGTACAACCACATCAGGATTGAGGCTTCATAACCTTAGCTTAGATAAACTTGTAAACAAACTTGCTATCACACTCATACATGCTCACTCTCTGGCTCCACTCTCAAAATGGCACTGAAGCTAGCACGTGCTTGCTATTTATATGCACATGCTGTCCTTGAAACACTTCTTAAAGGTATAACACACACCCACTATTCTACATGCTCCCTCTTTGAGAAATGAGTCATGCAATATTGACAACATTAATTGACATGCAATTGATACAAATAATTCTTTGCCATGTAATTATGCAAAACTAAATATATTAATACCGTTATGTACAGGTTGCTGTGTATTACACACTAGGTCTTTAAATACGACCAAATCATGTGACAGAAATAAGAACTAGATCTAACAACTGGGACTGTCTCTGCTGAATGTTCAACTTTGGGGACATCAGGAACATCATGAAGAACATCGTCTGGATTGCTCTGAGATCTAGAGTCTATATAACAGGAACAATGCTGTGATTGCAATTCTGATACAGAAAGATGTCTGATTTCTCCTGTACTACACACCCTCAGATTCCACAAAGTAGGAGCTCAGCTTGGCACATATACCTGTTACATGACCAATCCAGTAAAAACTTTTCACCATTTGTATCCTCACTATCTCTCATTCTTTCAATGGATGAAGAAATCTGCTCAATTTATCATAGCTGGACTTCTGGAAAAAACACTTTCTGAATAGTTGGGCTTTGATTGCTCAGTTGTTGTTTGCTTTGGGCCTCATCAAACTGGAACTGATAGGCAATGTTGTTCTGGTTTGCCTACATAGAAGTCTCTGAGCAGGTGAGCCAAGTGTATCGTCACGGGGTATATTTCTGAGATTGAGTAGGTCCAAAAAGACATTGGTATTATCCTACTTTGACTTCTCTAGTAATCGCTTTGCACTCTGTTCAGCTAGTACATTTGACTGTGGGTATTCTGGACTGCTAGTAACACGTACAAATTCCCATTCTTTTGCAAATTTCTGAAACAACTGACTTTTAAATTGAGTAACATTGTCAGAAATAACTGTGTGGACTACCATGGACTGAGAAATGAGGTTTCAATTTGGTGATAACAGCACTGGACATTAGGTTAGGTAGTAAATTGATCTCAAACCAGTTCGAATAAGAGTCTACCAACACTAAGTAATGCTGATTGTTCCATTCAAATATATCAGCGGCTACTGCTGACCAAGACAGTTCAGAAACTTGACTTAGCTGAACTGGTTCTTTTTGCAAATGCAGTTTAGTACTTTTGCATACTGAACAACAAGAAAGTACTTTATCAATATCTTTTATCAGAGAAGGCCAAAATACTAGTCCTCTCACCCTTCTTTTGGTAGATTCGGCACATGGGTGACCACAGTGAAAAATAAGGAGATATTCATGTTGTAAGGAAGCAGGACCAACAATTTTGGGACTTTTGAAAATAATGACATCTTCCATCAACATCTCGTCTCTGTGAGGAAAGTAAGTTTGCATTTCAGGCAGTACACTAGATTGCTTTGACAGCCATCTGACATTAATGTAGTTGCTGAGCTTTTGCAAAATTGGATTAGTCTTTGTATGATCTCTCAGCTCATCAAGTCTCATGGTAGAAAAATTATGCACTTACATGACATCAAAGTCAAACTTCTCTGCATTAAGCTGCTCTGTTGCATTTCTGGGTGATTTGGATAGGGTATCAGCCAGATAAAGAAGTTTGCCTTTTGTATAGACCATTTTGAAGTTATACTTTTGCAATCTGAGCATCATTCTTTGTAATCTCACTGGAGCTGAATGCATAGGCTTCTTTAAATAGTGACTAGAGGCTGGTGATCAGTATCAGTCTGAATAACTTGACCATAGATATAATCATGAAACTTTGAACATGCAAATACTATTGCCAAAAATTCTTTCTCAATTTGAACATATTGCATTTCCATTTGGGTAAGAGTTCTAGATGCATAGTCTACTGATCTGCCTTCTTGAAGAATAACTGTGCCAAGACCAAATTTTGAAGCATCACAGGAAAGAGTTAACGGTTTAATGAATCATAGTGTGTTTATTTAGGTAGGGTGGCAATTTTCTGCTTAAGGTCTTCAAATGGTTTCTTGTGCTGTTCCAGCCAAGACCATTTAACATCTTTCTGTGTCAGCTCTGTCAAAGATGCTGTCAACTCACTGAAGTCTTGTATAAACTTGCCTAAATATTTGACCTTACCAAGAAAATGTTGTAGAGCTTGAACATTATCCAGTGCTGGCATCTAAAGAATGGCTGCTTGCTTGGATGGATCTGGTCACAAGCCTGTACTAGTAAATAAATTACCTACATATGTAACTTCTGATAGTCTGAATTTGCACTTCAGAGGATTGAGCTTCAAGTTCACTTCATGCACTCTGTCTAGAACTTTCCTAAGGTTTCTGTCATGCTCTGCTTCACCATTGCCTCCAAATAATAAATCATCTACTATTATAGCACAAGGACAACCTGAAAAAATTTGCTCCATTGCACACTGAAAGACATCATTTGCAGACTTTATTCCAAATGGCATCCTGAGGAATCTACATCTTACAAATGGGGTACTGAAAGTAGTCAGTAGTGGAGATTTGTGATCAAGCATCACTTACTAAAATGAACGTTTTGCATCCAAGACAGAAAAAACCTTCCTTGACCTGGCCAAAGCATTTGACACAATAACCCACTCGAGCATTGTTGACAAGCTCAAGAGATTAGGTACAGACCCCTATGTCACCTGGTGGATAGCCAACTGGCTCACAGACAGGACCCAAGACATGAGAATTGGAAAGTCCACTTTTACAAAGAGGCCAGGCACAAGTGGAGTCCCTCAGGGATCAGTCCTTGGACCTCTCCTTTTTCGTATTTACTTCTCAGAAGTCAAGACCAATGTCATAGGTCTCTGGATGACTAAATTTGCAGATGATTGTGAATTAGGAGCTGTTATTGAATCTCAGACTGACACAAATGCTCTCCAGGAGGGGCTGACACAGACAAATAACTGGTGTCAGAACCATGGACTAAAAGTAAATGCCAAGAAATGCATAATAGCATCCTTTGGGAAGTCATCCATCCCTGGTAACTATCATATTGACAACACACCCCTTAGAGTTGAACCAGTAGTCAGGGACTTAGGGACACACATAGATAGTAATCTAGCCATTGACCAACATGTGTCTACAGTGGTGAGGATATCATTCTGTGTTGTGCAACTTATAAACAAAGGTATTGCATCTAAGTCCAAGGAAGTCATTGTTCCACTTTATTCAGCATTCATCAGACATATCATTGAGTACAATGCAGCCTTTGGTATGTACCTAACCAGGCATATCCAACAACTGGAATGTCCACCGAGGTTTCTCACTAAAAGAATATAGGGCATAAATAATATGACCTGTACAGACCACCTCAAGGCCCTATCCCTGTATTCTGTCTCCTACAGGCTTTTGAGGTGAGTTCTATGCCTGGCATACAGGGCATTGTAAGACCCCACTCTGATGGACAACCTGTATATCTACAAAACAAACAGTGCCAGAATTACCAGTTCTAAAGACTTAAACCTTGCCTGTGATATAAAAATGACCTGCTGGAGAGATAGGTATGTATCCAAGAGACTACCCAATCTATGGAACAGGTTCCCCATCCATGTGAAGCAGAGTTCCTCCCTAACCCAATTCAAGTGTAACTTGGACAATTGGATGGGAAACCAGAAATTCATCCCTGCTTTGGCACCTATGTCTCTAATGCAAACAGGTAACCTGTAAATGGTTCATCTCCCACGCCCATGCTTACACTTATCAAGGGTATCAGAACTTGTCAGAGATTTGGGATGCATGGCTAGGCTTAAAAAGGCCCTTGAGGTTGTTAGCCTAGTAAACACCTATAAACCTATGAACCTAAAACAGTGACATTTGGTATTAGGGATGCAACTTCCTCAGCTGTACACATGAGGTGATGCAGTCTCTTTAACGCTTTGTTCAAATCTCTTGGGTCAATGCATATTCTAATTTTGTCTGAGCCTTTTTTGTGGGCTGCTACCACAGACGACACCCATTCAGTTGGTTCTGTAATGGACAAATTGCACCTTGCTGCACTATTGCATCCAACTGAGCTTTGACTTTATTCTGCATAGCTATTGGAACTTTTCTTGCTGATCTGACCTCTGGATTAATCTCTGGGTCTAACTTTGTAGAATACACAACTGGAACTTTGCCTAACTTGTCATCGAAAACATCAGCATACTCTGAGACAATCGCTTCAGTAAAACTGGAACTAGGATATGTGCTTATATGATGAACTTCTTTGGTTTTGGTAAAGGAAAGCAGATTCATTCTTAAACTGTCTCTGTGATCCAATAATGACTGCAGAGGTCTTCGGACTACATAGAATAGTAAGCTGTAGCAGTTCTTTACCAAATAAAATGAAAGCACTACTGAGCCTTCAGTTTGACTGCCTTCACCTCCATAAGCTACACATTTTGCACAACTGACCTCATTAAGTTGCTCACCAGCTCTTACCTTGGCAAATGTGTCTGCTGACATAACTTTAAACTTTGAACCAGTGTCTACTTTGAGTTTGGTGGATTTACCATTGATCTGGACAGTACAAAACACTTCATTCTTCACCAATAAATTCACTGCATCAGCTTTTTCACCAATTACTGACACACCATCTATGTAGACAGTAGGGCTGCATCTCTCTATCTAATCAACTTGCTTCTTTAAGTGACCCTTCTTTATGACTGTGTAAGGTTTACTTGATTTGCAAAACTTTGAAAGTGGTTCCATTTTTTACACTTGTGGCATTGCTGACCAAATGCTAAGCACTTTTCTCTTTTAGTCAAATGATTAGCACCACAACTGCAACAGTTAACAATAAAGCTTGATTTGTGTTTTGCTGACTCACATTTGTAATGCACTGAGCATGTCCTTCTCACTAAATTAGTCTTAGAACTTGCTAGAAAACTAAGGGTTTTACCTGCCACACCTGCAGGGGTTGCAGCTGCCAGGTGCTTAGGCCTGCTTCTGCTAGCCACGTGCTGTATGCCGTCTACATTTGGTTTGAAGCCTGCTGAAACCATGCTTTTATCACTTGCAAGCAGACTTGTGTGCCTTTCTGTAACTTCATGGATTTGACAAATCTCAGTAGCTTTGCTCAGCATTAAATCATTGTCATGAAGCAACATCTTTCTAACTGCAGCACTACTAATACCACACACAAGCCTGTCCTTTCTCAACTCATCCTTTAAATCACCAAACTTACACATTTTAGCTTTGTTTCTTAGGTCAGTAATATAAGCTGCAAAACTTTCCCCTTGCTTTTGATCTCTTGTGTAAAATAAATGCCTCTCTAATGTAACATTTGTCTGGGGGTTGCACATTTCCCTGAATTTGCGTTTCAAACACTCAGGGTCCTTTCAACGTCCTCTGACCCAGCTAGGTTTAACAAAATGAATGCCCTGGTGCATACATCTCTATCTGCATAAGCTGCTTGTATAAAAATACAGTACTCTTGCTCAAATTTTCTTCAGTTCTCTGCAATATTCTGATGGTGATGGTTTTCAAAATCCATCTGCCATGACAACAAATTATAGTAAAACACAATGCAATTCAAGTCCACTTGTAATTATACAAACATGCACATATATACATATGACAGAAATGTACACTACTACTTGTAATATAGCACAGCAAGCCTCTGAATAACTGAACTTTGCGAAATAAATCTTGTGAGAACAAGAATACTCTTGAAATCACTGTACTGTAAGAAATCACCTCTTAGTGCAATAAATATTGCAAAATGACTGCACTGTGCGAATAAACTGGGCAGAAGAAGTTCAGACTAAAAACTTTCCGAAGTAACTGCACTTTGCCAATAAACAGTAGACAGCACACTGAAACTTTTCCAAAATGGCTGTACTTTGCTAAATAACTCTTTATAGTGCAAGAAACACTCTGTAATGATGGCACTCTGCAAATAGATACAACCAGCACAAGAACCTTTTCTAAATGGCTGCATTTTGACTGCACTTTATGAAATAGTTGCACTTTGCGCACAATAAACTCTTTGGAATAAATGCACACATTGTAAGCACTTTTACACACTTTGAGATACTTCAAATTACTCTAGTTACGCCCTGAATAGCTTCAATCAGTGCAAAACAGTAGTTTTGCTTTATTTATGCTTAATGTGCCCGTTTTTGCCCTTTATTATATTTGATTTGCTCGTTTAATCTTTTTTCATGTCTATTATACTTTTGTTGTGCTCATTTTATTTTACTTTAAACATGCTCGCACTGTAATTCCAAGGTAATTCCAAAATCCTTATGTGCTTTTCTGATAATTGTTTTATCAATTATCTTAATTTTAAACATTTCATTTAATTAATAAACTTTTTGTGCCTCTTGAGTTGCTTAATAATGCATTCTGTGCCCTTCTAATGCTTCATTTTATCTTTTTTATAAAATAAATCATTTGTGCAAGTTTCTGTTACCTTTGGTTCATTTCTGGCCAGTTTTGTACTCAGTTCTCGTAGTTTACTTCACTGTTAACTCTGCAAATTGTAGCTCTGGATAGCAGTCTCTGGATTCCTGGTTCTGACACCATGTGCCCATCTGGTCAGGATAAAACAAACAAACTTCTGTGGGTTCTGTTCAAGCGGCTTTATTATGTACAAACACACCAGGACTGAGGCTTAATAATGTAAACTTAGATAAACTTGTAAACAAACTAGCTATCACACTCATACATGCTCACTTTCTGGCTGCTCTCTCAAAATGGCACTGAAGCTAGCATGTGCTTGCTATTTATATGCACATGCTTTCCTTGAAATGCCTTAAAGGTACAACACACACACATACACACCGACACACATACACACCGACACACACACACACACACACACACACACACACACACACACACACACACACACACACACACACACACACACACACACACACACACACACACACACACACCGACACACACACACACACTATTCTACATATACCAACTCAAAGACTGCACTACACTTGAGAAAAGGTCAAAATTCAATGTCTCACACAACCAGTTACTAACCATGGAAAATCTACCTAGTTCTGGTGGTTTGATGAAGTGTGGCTTGATATTCTGAGTGTTGACGAGGTGAGATTTGATGATGATGTGGCACCTCGACGAACTCAGGTAGACCCATATATATATATATATATATATATATATATATATATATATATATATATATATGTGTATGTGTGTGTGTGTGTGTGTGTGTGTGTGTGTATATATATATATATATATATATATATATATATATATATATATATATATATATATATATGTGTGTGTGTGTGTGTGTGTGTGTGTGTGGCTTCAGAGTAAAAGCAGTGGTGTTTTCATACTTTCCCACTCTGTTTCCCTTCAAAAAATTATTTTAACTTTATCATTTACTCAAAACCCTTTTATGCTTATAAACAATGACATTGGTAATCTCCAAACTCAGGACCCCACCCAGTTCGGGTTTGTAAAAGGCAGATCATGTCTCCTAAACCTGATAGACTTCTTTGAAGCAGTCACCAAAGCCGTAGATGAGGGTAAGGTGGTTCACACAGCCTATCTAGATCTCGCCAAGGCTTTCGACACCATCCCCTACTCTGGAATTAGAGATAAACTCACTAAACTAGGTATAAATCGCTATGTCACAAGATGGGTTGCCAACTGGCTCACTGACAGCACCAACACTGTGAAAGTAGCAGACTCCAAATCCAACTTCAGACCAGTGACAAGTGGAGTACCACAGGGTTCAGTCCTGGGTCCTCTCCTGTTTGGTATCTACTTCTCTGAAGTACAGGCCAACACAGAAGGTCTTTGGCTAATGAAGTTCGCAGATGACTGCAAACTAGGAGCCATAATCAAAATTCCAAAAGATGTGGACATCCTACAAAAGGGCCTCACTGAGACAGATGCCTGGTGTCAAAGCCATGGCCTCAAGCTCAATGCCAAAAAGTGCATTGTCATCCCTTTTGGTAAAAACTCAGTATCCATGAACTACCACATAGGTGCTAGTCTACTTAACACCAAATGTGTGATAAGAGACCTTGGGACACAGGTGGACAGTAGTCTCTCCTTTGATAATCACATCACCACAGTAGTCGGGAAATCCTTCTATGTGGCACACATCATCACAAAAGGTTTCTCATCCAGGAAAAAAGAGGTCATTGTTCCCCTCTACTCGTCACTCATTAGACCCATTATAGAGTACAATGCCCCTTTTGGTATGTACCTCACAAGACATCTACAACAACTGGAAAGGCCACAGAAATACCTCACAAAGAGGATTACCAGCCTCAAAGAGATGCCCTATGCAGACTGTCTCAAAAAACTGCAGCTTTACTCCGTTGCATATCGCCTACTCAGAGGCGATCTCTGCCTAACACACAAAGCTATGTCAAACCCAGAGCTTTTAGACATGCTCCACTTAAAGAAATCTCAATCCCTACGAGCTACATGCTCTAGGGACCTAAACCTCAACACCGCAATAAACAGAACATGCTGGAGGGATAGATTCCTGTCCCAGAGACTTCCCATACTCTGGAACAAACTACCTATCTATATCAAACAAAGCTCCTCATTAGCACTCTTCAAGAAAAATCTTGATGATTGGATGGGAGATAGGAATTTCACCCCGGGGATCACTTCTGTGGCTCTGCTCGACAGTGGCATAGGAAAATAATTTTCTTGGGTGGTGAAAACCAGGGTACATTTGGCTAGGCGTATATAGGCCCTAGGGCCAATAGCCTAGTACCTAACTATGAACCTATGAACCTATGCTGCATGGATGTAGTTTTATGACTGTATCAAACAGTTACTAAGTTCCCATAGGACTATATAATGTACATGCCATTTGCTCTCTAATTTCTTATGAGCTTGGGAACAGACTCTGATATTTGCTTTTTTAAAATAAACTAAAACACAGTGTGAACACCATGTTTCACAGCTTACATAATGGCAACACATGCTGGCGAACAGAATATGTAGTGTTAAAATAATACAACTGCTATCATGACTTGGTTGCTTCTTCATACTTTTGTATGAAAGAATACTATACAACATAGAAGACTTGGGATTCTTTAAAAATTGGAACTGACATAGTGCAAATTGTGTTCTGCAAAACTGATCACTAGAGACAAAATTACACAGCACAAATGTATTAAACATATGAAACGTGAATTTATAATGACCAGTTTGATGCAGGTAGTGTAGCTGAAACCTTTTGTGTGACATTGCTATATGAAACCTCTTTGTTATGCTGCCATATGAAACCTCTCGTGTCACACTGCAATATGATGGTGCAGTGGTGCAATGGTTTGTGTTGTTGTCTCACAGCAAGAGGTTCTCCAGTTGATTCTTAGCTGGGGTGCCTTCTGTGTGGAGTCTGCATGTCCTCCCTGTGTCCACACTGGTTTCATCTGGGATCTCTAGTTTCCTCCCGCATTTCAAAGACATGCATCTGGGGAATTTCTCCCCTGGCCTCCTCTGAAAATGGGCTCTGCCCCAGTCAGATGTTCCTGATTAACAAATTATCAATAAATAAATAAATAAATAAATACATAATATGAACCCCACCATCCTACATTGCTATCTGAAACCTCCTCTGACACACTGCTATATGAACCTCCACTGTTACACTGCTGTATGTAACCTCCTCTGTGACACTACTATATGGAACCTCCTCTGTGACACTACTACGTATATGGGAACCTCCTCTGTGACACATCTATATGGAACCTCCTCTGTGACACCACTATATGGAACCTGCTGTGCTGCTCTGCTATATGACACCTCTTGTACTACACTGCTGTATAAAACCTTCTCTGCCACACTGTTATACAAAACCTTTTGTGCTACACTGCTATATAAAATCTCCTGTGCTACATTGCTATATGAACTTCCCCACAACACTACTATATGAAAACTCCTGTGTTACACTGCGATTGCTATACAAAACTGCCTGTGTTGTACTGCTATGTGAAACCTCCTCTTCTACACTGTTTTATGTAGCCCCTCTTCTACTCTGCTGTAGGAAACCTCCTGTGCTACTGTCCTACATGACCCTCCCTGTGCTACACTGCTATATGAAACCTCATGTGCTACATTGCTATCTGAACATTCATATGCTACACTCTTATACGAAACCTCAGGTTCTACATTGCTATATGAACCTTCATGTGGTATACTGCTATATAAAATCTCCTCTACTGTACTGCTATACGAAACCTCATGTGCTACACTGCTATACAATATCTCCTCTTCTATATCGCTAAATGAAATGCCCTGTGCTACACTGCTGTGTAAAACATCCTCTGCTACACTTCAAACCAAGAAAAAACACTGTTAGCAGCAGAGAAAAGTCAGCTCATCTCTAGAAAATTTGTTATACTCATTTATTCATTTATTCACAGGTAATTCCAAGATAAAAAATCAGATTGAGCATTTTCATCCTCCATATAACAGAGACTTCATCAGAATAAAGGAGTCACCCATTCTGGCTCATTTATATACAATAATAATTACTGACATCACAATTATGAAAAGAGTTTTAAAGGCACCATTCTAAAAACACATTATAAAACGCATACTATAAAAAACATATTCTTAAAAATAATACCCTAAAACAACAATTTTGTTTGTTGTTGCTTAAAATATCTAACATTGTTTTCAAAACCTCATGTTCTACATTGCTATATGAACCTTCATGTGCTGCACTGCCATACGAAAGCTCATGTGCTACACTGCTATACAAAACCTCCTCTTTTATATCACTAGTACTATACTTCCTCTGCTACACTTTAAACCAAGGAAAAACACTCTTAGCAGCAGGTAAAAGTCAGCCCAAGTCTAGAGAATTTGTTATATTCGTTTATTCACAGGTAATTTCAAGATAAAAAATTAGATTAGATTAGAGAGATTATATTAGATAAGATTAAATTAGATTAGATTAGATTAGAGAGAGATAATGTCATCAAGACCTGGTTCTTGCTCAGCTTGTAATTTTATTTGCCATTTTACCTCTCTCTCCTCGATAAAACTTCTATAGACACCCCGCCTAGGGTTTGGCATGACTCGCTCTAATATAGCAAAAGTAAAACTGGAGAAACTAATACATGTGGTGGAATGGACAAACAGTACCATATTGATGAAACCATTGTGCCTCTGCCTTTTGAAGAAGGTGTTTGTAGTGCATTGAGTACTGTGATTACTCTTCAAGATCAAGGAAGAGTCAGGCTTATTAAGCACTATTTTGAAGTCAGAAAGGTGCTTAACAAATTTTTTGTTAATCACTCATTACTGCTGTTAAGCTCTATCTTTGTGCTAAGGTATTAAGAGCCTTTAGTGGCCACAACAGAAAATTGGCAGGAAGCTGTTAAACACTTCATACTTCATTCAGACTTAGTTTAAATGAAGTACAAAGCATTTAAGTGCTTTCACTGGTGTTCTGTAGTGGCTGATCTCAGAGTTGCACTGATCAGTATTTATGGCTCTTACATTTCAGCATTAATTTTTATGTTCTATCATTTATGAATCCCAAGAATAATAGTAATGTTCATTCACCCTTTTTTTCAAGATCATGGGGTGTGGTCTCCTACTCTTTCATCAATAGTTGCAAGTAAGAGCAGCAGTGGTAGATGGGACAACAGTTAATCACATGCTATACACAGACACACACACACACTCACACACACACACACACACACACACACACACACACACACACACACACACACACACCCTCTTCTGTCTGCAATATATATCAACAAGGTTTGTTCTGAGCTGTTATAAAAGCTGCAAGCAAAAAGTTACTATAAAGCACTGAAATTTCATAACGTTGAAATTCATAGCATTGAGACCATAACATTGAAAATGCAAAAGAGTGAAAACCCAAACAATTTTCCAAACTTCAGAACATTGACACTTTGCTTCATAACATTGAAAACTACAACGCACATGTAAATAACTTTCCCTCCATCTAAAACAACACCTAACAAACACACATTCTACTACATCTTTGCAGGGGGGCAAGCCCCCCTGCACTCCCCACAACCCCAATAAATTAAATATACCAACTCCAAGATTGCACTACAGTGGAAAAAAGTTAATTTTCTAACCTGACTGCATGATGATCGCAATACATATTATTTACAACTGTATGATTAGTAATACATTGTTTATGTTCATTAAAATGAAATAAGACATTAAAAAAGGCAGACTGGTAATAAATACATTTCATTATAACAAATGTTTTAGGCTTAAAACATTAATTCACTCAAATACTTTTTATCATATTCACCTGCTTACAAGTGCACTAATGCAAATTATTTAATGACAAATCTTCAGGTGCATCTCAGCTCTTTTAAACAAAGTGACATTAAGACTGGATGACCCTTTGGTTAAACATACAACTGTTTTTTATATATATATATATATATATATATATATATATATATATATATATATATATATATATATATATATATATATATATATATATATATATATATATATATATATATATGTGTGTGTGTGTGTGTGTGTGTGTAACGTATAGCAGTTCCTTAAATGTATGCTATCTGATAGCTCAATGAAACATTTCAGTATTGCACCTGTTTACTCACTTCTACACAATAGTATATGACATTGTGCTCAGTACATTTAAAGGGAAAGAAGATGCAGATCGCCTTATGGAAATACAAAGATAGATCTCAAGTACCCAGAATGTACCAAGGATCTTTAAACATTAATCAACTATTCTGAAAGCCACAATGTTGTGCTTTATGGAAACATCTCTCACATTATAATACTTCAAGAAGCATCAACATTAACTAGACTGCATGTGTTAGTGGGTGCCTTCACAGCCAGTGTCTGCAATGCTGCACTTTAACCCTTGAGTTGCAGGAGGGCCCAAAAGTGGTTAACATACCGTCACCCCTATAGCCCATACATTGTTAACCACTTGCATGTGAAAAGAGATGTCTTTGGGAATTAGCAGATGTGTGCCAATTTTCCCATACAATCAAGGGGGATCCAAGTAGAGATGTAGGCTTGAGCAGCATTAACCAACCTTGCTACTGGCACAATTAAGCATCTGGCAGTGGGCATAGTAGGACTTTCACAGTGTTGTCCTTGTTAATCCTTCAGAATTCATTGAAGTGATGCTGAAACACGTGTAGGAGGATATTTGGTTACCATAGGCAAAAGAGAAGGAAACCTCCCTGTAGGCATTCTATAGTATAGCCCACTTCCCTGAGGTTCTTAGGCCAATGACTGCAACTATATTGCAATCATGGTCCCACCTGTCCTACATGCTGACTGCTCCATGGACCAGAAGGGCTTCCACTCCATCACCTACCAAGAAATGTTCAGTGCACAGTGTATTATATACAGTGCCTCATTCCACAAAAGAATAATAAAAAATAGTAAGTAAATACAACAAAAAGCAGTATGAACAGTAAACAATTACTTTGTTCTCTCCTCCCTAGCTCTTCAACAGCCAGCCTGCATAGGTGGGGATGTCTAACCAATAATGCATTATAACAATTTTTGAATACTTTTTAGTACTGCTCATTATAGCTTAACTAAGAAAACAATCAAGAATTAAAGTGACACAAACATTTACATTCTAATATAGTACAGCTAACATGGAAATTTGGAACATATTTAATTGAAACATTTAATTTACATTCTAATATAGTACAGCTATCATGGAAATTTGGAACATATTTAATTGAAACATTTAATTTACATTCTAATATAGTACAGCTATCATGGAAATTTGGAACATATTTAATTGAAACATTTCATTTACATTCTAATATAGTACAGCTATCAAGGAAATTTGGAGCATATTTAATTGAAACATTTCATATCAAATACTAGCATGAAATCTCATTCTTTAAAGGACTGTCAGTGTGTTATATTTCAGAATAATTGTTGCATCCCAAGCATTTAAAGCTGTAATATTATCAGTGCATGTATGCAAATAAACAGTCATCAATACTGTACATTTAAAACTCCTTGCATTTCCATTTTGGAATTCAAATGGACATGCTACTACAGACAGTCTTTGCCAAAGTATTTTTACTATAATAAACGTGTTCTTGAATAGATACTTTTACTTAATGTTTAGCTTGTTCTGTGTACCTCTTCCCTTTGTAAACATCATAGTTAATGCCATAACATATTTGTTTGGGATGTAAGATGCTTTTTCAAGTGATGTTTGTCATTAATACTAAATTATAAATTACCTAAATCATACATGCAAACATGGCAATTCATGCATTGAACCATCAATTTCCTGCCTTGATTTTTAACATTAGTCAACACTTTATAAGACAAAATTTCACCAATATTTAAACACTTACTGTAAGAACAAGTGGTGTCTCTAGGTACGAATTTTCTTAAAGTGGTATCCCACATCAAAATATTTCCAATTTTTCTTCACAAGTTTAACAACATGCTGAGTGGAAGTAGTATATTTCACTGCATAATAAAGTGTTTTATTGGTATCTTCACTTTCACTTAATTAACTTTGAGCATATGGCTCTGTAGTGTCAACAATCTCATCACTTGTAGTGGGAATAGAACCCACAGCTTTCAGGTCTTCCAGCACAAAATACAAGTATGCCATCAGTTGCACCACTGACACCACCTTAAAGAATTTATGAAATATGTAGAATGAGCACTATCTGCATGCAAAAATGCATTGATTGTTGTTTTTTTTCTGTGTTGTTTAGTACTAATAGCTTCACCACATTCCCTTCTAGTGTTATGTCTAAATTATTAACTCAGAAATCAATGGAAACTTCAAAATGAATGTCTTGTAAATTATTGTTTAAAATATGAACAAGCCTTAATACTTCACCTGCATAATAACAGTAAACCATATATATATCTAACATCTTCTACAACATTGTGCACCAGGAAATCATTATTTGATATAGAGGCGTAGCTAGGGTGAGATGAAAGGGTAGCCGCCATGGCCAGAAACTGTTATGGGGTACTAATGGGCAATCCCAATTACCCTTCAGTGCATAGTGTTACTTAAAATGCCTGTATTGCATTTTTGGTAAAAATTTAAGTATTGTATTGCACTTTGCGTGGTACAATATGTGGCAGCTATTTGTTACAGTTTAAGAAAAAATAAGACTTTTTCTTTTTTCTCTTCTAGTACTACATGAAGATTTTCTTGTTCTTTTTTTGGAAATTACAGATCGGGGAGAGCACCAGTTGGAAAATTAATTAGGTATGGCTCTCATTAAATATGAACCTTCTCTCCCATTCTGACATAAAAAAGCATATACAGTGGCAAACAACATACTCACTGCAGTTTGTTTCTTTTGAACAAACTATTTATCTTCATACTTGAAAAGAAGATGGTGTTAAACAAAAATGAAATGATGATGAGATAGAAGAAGAATATCAACCTTCACTCAATAATGTGAAACCACTCTAATGTCATCGAGAAGATGTATGGGTGTGTCTAAACTTTTTACATCCAAACTTATCAGTAGTGATCATCACACCGCATTTTTAATTTAAATTTATCATCTCCCACTACTTTACTTTCAACATATGACTTGGCTTTATTTACACATTTTTCAGAAAAATCCAAAGATGCATCTCTTTTCAAGAGATTGGACAAATGTTTAATGAACTGAAAAAGTTCTGTTTAACATGTTCATTTTCATTATGCAATAAAGTATAATACATTTTTGATAGTCACATCTTTTTAAAATGACTGCATTCATTCCATTGTGTGCCTTGCACACAACTAACTCATTTTATGTAAATTCACAAAATTCAAAGCAGACCATTCATTTTATTGACATTATAATATCTGGATGAATGAATATTTTTAATAAATTCAACCAAAGTTCATGCTGACATACTGTTTAAAAAAGATTAACAAAAGGAATTATCATTGTAGGCGGAGATAGACTTCTACTCTTGAATTTATGCATGTTTATATAGTCCAACCTCCTACCTAAAACTATTCCTGCACCATTTTGTCAAAAATATTTATCATCTATTCAAAGAGTGGTCATATTACTCATATACTGATCTCATCTAAACATCCTGTTGTAGTCACAGCTGCATCCATGCCACTCCCATTTACAGATTCTTGATTAAAGGAAGTTAATTTGTGTGCCATCACAAGTAAGAAACACTGTTGGCACAAAAGACAATGCTTTTTGTAATAGCTAAAAATATCATTATTTAAATCTACATTTGAAATATTTAGAATGTGAAAACTGAGGTACTGGTTAACTTCTATGTTGTAATACGTTGGCAATGAAGTGCACTTAAGAATTGTTGCAATGCATTATTGGAGAGTCTAAGTGGTTAGACCCCCCCATGACGACTTGTTGCAGAAGCACTAGAAATGGGAGATAAAGTAATTATCTATTGTTCCAATTGTGATTTTATTGTGTTTATTTATTATATGTAATGTGTCTGTGACTCATCTAGTCAGATCTCATGATTCCCTCTTCTGGTACCTGTGTGACCTGTTCCAGCATTTCATATGGGACTGACTTTCCACATTGTCGTCTAGTTGGTAAGTGCACATCTTGCCACGCAAACAATTCCCAATGTCCAAGTTCCATGAACTTAGACAATAGACTACTCCTCATGGTGTCCACTATAATGTGTTGCAGATGTTGCCAGACATACTTTGGAACAATGGATAATGACTCCTATCTGCAGCCCCCACACCATGGTGAAGATGGTGTACAACACTGTACTGTCACAGACATGTAACATTGTTAAATGTGAGTTAGGAATTTTGAAGGTCCACTACTGCCACATGGATACATCTCATGGAACACCATAGTATGATCCAGACACATGTAGCAAGATATTTGTGGTCTGTGATATGTTATATAATATGGTGCCATGAAAGTTGCTATAGTGTGGTGACACCATAGCACTGCCAGACATTCCTACAGCAGACACCTGGTCTACTCTTTTCTCTGTGACTGTCAAATGATGTCCCCAAGCAAGGATGCTACCTGTGTTGCCCTGTTTCCTGTCTAGGCTGGCCCTCCACTGCAGTAAGCTACCTGCCTGTCATAACCTGTGCTGTCATATCCCAACACTCTCCTTCTCAGTAAATGTCCCTGTTGTCTCCATGCACCCTTAAGTGGTCATTATATTCCTGAGGTCCATTTCTAAAATCCCTATCTGTTGTCAATTTGCCTATATAGCAGTACAATCTGTCATCTACTATACTCTCATTCAGGTTTTCCAACATAATGTGATTTCCCCAAATATGGTGACCAGGATTTTTATCCCAGTAAATTAGTCTTTATAGTGCAGAATTATACAAATGAGGTGATTTAGCATGGTAGCTCCTGAATCATGCCTGGAAAGAGAAACATTATCACCCAAATTCATGACTAAGATGCACATGCCTCATCAAGCCAAGGCTGGGAGGTCATGTGGCATGTACATGCATGCACAGCTATTGTGAATCCCATGTTACCAGCTGGCCATACTAGTGCTACTTTGCATCACACTAACATGCTGACTGGCAATGCACATTATGCTGTGTTCAGCACACATGGCCATGTGCACCAGGTTTCTAGTCCTCGCCTCATTTAATATGTAGAGTGCAAATGGCTTCTTCAGGCACTGAGTTTAGCAGTGCTAGCTTATGGTGCAGCAAAAAGAGTAATCTTTCTATGCCTGCTCCACATGGACCAAAGGATGAGGGCCCCTCTATAAAACCGATGCTTGGCACCAGCTTACTAGGGTGCTAAATGTTGCCCCCACCATCACCTACTATGGTGAGCAGTGCTGGCACAAGCATAGTGAACTGTGAAGGCACTACCCCTCTGAGACTCTCTGTCAGGAGTGAAAAAAAGGTTAGGAAGAGGGAGACATTATTATTGAAAGAATGATGTAGCTGATTTAGTACTACATATGAAAACTGTAACTTGTAGCTGTAACTGCATTTTGTTTGTCAGGGATGTGCTGTGCTGGTTACTGTTTGTTTTATTTTTTTCCATCAGGTTAAGAGATGCAAATGAACATAATGGCATCTCCAAGTGTAGTGCTTTGCATTTTTTCTACATTGACTATTTGCTTGTCTGCCCTATCTTCCTCCCCTATATTTTATACTGTATTATTTTAATTATATACAATAACACATATAATAATGTCTTGCATTTATTTCCCATTTTTGTTTATTTAGTTTATTGTTGCATTTTTCTTCTTTTGTCTTTTTTCTGTAGACTGTTGTTTTGTTTTCTTTCTTTTTATTTTTCTTTACAGGTTCAGGTGTATTGTAGTCTGTAGTAGAGTTGCAGCCACCATGCCTGCACCAACCACCCCACCTATGACTGGAATTCCAATGGTCTTCAAAACTGTTTCCCTAAAAAAAGATAAAGGGAACCTTGAGGAAGGTGGCCTGAATGACTCACTGATGGCTGCCAAAGCCATCCCTCAGGAGGTGGCCCTCCTTGGCTACCCAGCAGGTTTAGTGGCTGGTGAAGATCAAGGTGGTCTAACAGTTGGTCATGAGCACTATCACCCTGGAGTATCTCTTTATATGTTGATTGAGTAATACAACCATCCTGCACTATTCATCAAGCTAAGGGAGGAGGTGCTAACCTGTCAGCCTTTTCAAGTGACTGTCACCTAAATGGGTTCCCCTCTAGGACAGTCAGGCAGACCCTTCTGCCTCCTTCCTATCTGAAATCACTGTGTTCTGCACCCTTATTTGACACTTTGAGGCTTAAAACCTCAGCTTTGGCTGGGTAAGATCTAGCTGTATTCATCTGGACGTATACAATAATTGAAGTACCTTTTATCTGCACATTTTTTTCAAATAATACAGCATTTAAATTTATTTATTTGTGATGCATTGAATATTAACTTAATTGGAAGTTTTGACTCTGTTTTGTCAGTTAGTGCTTGCTCGATTGTTATTTGCTGTTAGTAATTGCAGGTGGGGATAGTATCATTCACTGATAGCTGGTCACTGCCTATTTATGTGGCACATTTAGGAATATTTTCTGCTTAAAACCTCAGCTTTGGCCGGCTAAGATCTAGCTGTATTCAACTGGACGTATAAGAGAATTTAAATATCTTTTATCTGCACATTTTTCAAATAATATGGCATTTAAATTGATTTATTTGTGTTACTTTGAATATTAACTGAACTGGAAGTTTTGACACTGTTTTGTCAGTTACTGCTTGCTAGATTTTTATTTGCTGTTAGTAATTGCAGGCGGGGGTAGTATCATTCATTTATAGCCTGTCACTGCCTATTTAAGTGGTACATTTAGGAATATTTTCTGGTTAAAACCTCAGCTTTGGCTGGGTAAGATCTAGCTGTATTCAACTGGACGTACAAGAGAATTTAAGTACCTTTTATCTGCACATTTTTCAAATAATATGGCATTTAAATTGATTTGTTTGTGTTACATTGAATATTAACTGAACTGGAAGTTTTGACTCTGTTTTGTCAGTTAGTGCTTGCTGGATTTTTATTTGCTGTTAGTAATTGCAGGCGGGGGTAGTATCATTCATTGATAGCCTGTCACTGCCTATTTAAGTGGTACATTTAGGAATATTTTCTGCTTAAAACCACAGCTTTGGCTGGCTAAGATCTAGCTGTATTCAACTGGACGTATGAGAGAATTTAAGTACCTTTTATCTGCACATTTTTCAAATAATACATCATTAAAACTGATTTATTTGGGTTACATTGAATATTAACTGAACTGGAAGTTTTGACTCAGTTTTGTCAGTTAGTACCTGCTAGATTTTTATTTGCTGTTAGTAATTGCAGGTGGGTGTAGTATCATTCAGTGATAGCCTGTCACTGCCTATTTAAGTGGTACATTTAGGAATATTTTCTGCTTAAAACCTCAGCTTTGGATGGCTAAGATCTAGCTGTATTCAACTGGACGTATAAGAGAATTTAAGTAACTTTTATCTGCACATTTGTCAAATAATACGGCATTTAAATTGATTTATTTGTGTTACATTGAATATTAACTGAACTGGAAGTTTTGACTCTGTTTTGTCAGTTAGTGCTTGCTGGATTTTTATTTGCTGTTAGTAATTGCAGGGGGGGGTAGTATCATTCATTGATAGCCTGTGACTGCCTATTTAAGTGGTACATTTAGGAATATTTTCTGCTCAAAACCTCAGCTTTGGCCGGCTAAGATGTAGCTGTATTCAGCTGGACGTATAAGAGAATTTAAGTACCTTTTATCTGCACATTTTTCAAATAATACAGCATTTAAATTGATTTATTTGTGTTACATTGAATATTAACTGAACTGGAAGTTTTGACTCCGTTTTGTCAGTTAGTGCTTGCTAGATTTTTATTTGCTGTTAGGAATTGCAGGCGGGGGTAGTATCATTCATTGATAGCCTGTCACTGCCTATTTAAGTAGTACATTTAGGAATATTTTCTGCTAAAAACCTCAGCTTTGGCCGGCTAAGATCTAGCTGTATTCAACTGGACGTATAAGAGAATTTAAGTATCTTTTATCTGCACATTTTTCAAATAATATGGCATTTAAATTGATTTATTTGTGTTACTTTGAATATTAACTGAACTGGAAGTTTTGACACTGTTTTGTCAGTTACTGCTTGCTAGAATTATATTTGCTGTTAGTAATTGCAAATGGGGATAGTATCATTCATTGATAGCCTGTAACTGCCTATTTAAGTGGTACATTTAGGAATATTTTCTGCTTAAAACCTCAGCTTTGGCCGGTTAAGATCTAGCTGTATTCAACTGGACGTATAAGAGAATTTAAGTACCTTTTATCTGCACATTTTTCAAATAATACATCATTAAAAATGATTTATTTGTGTTACATTGAATATTAACTGAACTAGAAGCTTTGACTCTGTTTTGTCAGTGCTTGCTAGATTTTTATTTGCTGTTAGTAATTGCAGGCAGGGGTAGTATCATTCATTTATAGCCTGTCACTGCCTATTTAAGTGGTACATTTAGGCATATTTTCTGGTTAAAACCTCAGCTTTGGCTGGCTAAGATCTAGCTGTATTCAACTGGACGTATAAGAGAATTTAAGTACCTTTTATCTGCACATTTTTCAACTAATACAGCATTTAAATTGATTTATTTGTGTTACATTGAATATTAACTGAACTGGAAGCTTTGACTCTGTTTTGTCAGTTACTGCTTGCTAGATTTTTATTTGCTGTTAGTAATTGCAGGCGGGTGTAGTATCATTCAGTGATAGCCTGTCACTGCCTATTTAAGTGGTACATTTAGGAATATTTTCTGCTTAAAACCTCAGCTTTGGCCGGCTAAGATCTAGCTGTATTCAACTGGATGTATAAGAGAATTTAAGTAACTTTTATCTGCACATTTGTCAAATAATACGGCATTTAAATTGATTTATTTGTGTTACATTGAATATTAACTGAACTGGAAGTTTTGACTCTGTTTTGTCAGTTAGTGCTTGCTGGATTTTTATTTGCTGTTAGTAATTGCAGGCGGGGGTAGTATCATTCATTGATAGCTTATGACTGTCTATTTAAGTGGTACATTTAGGAATATTTTCTGCTTAAAACCTAAGCTTTGGCTGGCTAAGATCTAGCTGTATTCAACTGGACGTATACGAGAATTTAAGTAGCTTTTATCTGCACATTTTTCAAATAATGCAGCATTTAAATTGATCTATTTGTGTTACGTTGAATATTAACTGAACTGGAAGTTTTGACTCTGTTTTGTCAGTTGGTTCCCCTCCCACCCTCCCTGCTTTTGTTTTGGTGTTAATCTTGGTGGCTTTGAAACTGCCCGCCCCTCTTGTAAATTTGTGTTTGGATACTCCTTCTGGGCCCATCTCATTTGCTCACTCAACTGAGTGTAGTGAGATGATATTCTGATTTCAGGCACTCCTACTGTGTACAAAGAGAGCATCTGGTAAAGAAACAAAAATATTTAAGCTTGTTTCCTGCCTTTCCTGTAAGTGGTCTAGACTGTTTGTAGGCTTCTGAGCCCCCAAGCCTTTCTCTTTTGGAGGGAAGCCTTCTAGCTTAATTTTGTTTCTTAGAACTAGCCAGTTTTCTAGTTTCAGCACTCAAATCTGTTTCTTTGAACTCAACACTTGTTCAGAACTCATTGTAAGCACTAAATAAGCTGCAAATTACTACAGCACTCATATTTCCCCACTTGTCTAGATGAAAGCAGTTTTTAGTACTTAAGAAATAAGCACCTATCCAGGTATGTCTAAGGGTCAGCTCCCGGTGATTTCTCTTGTCTACATGATGAATATGACCATCTTGGGGCAATGCAGCAATTGCCTCATGTACATAGACAATCCCCTCCTCTTACCACCCAGCATTACAACTTGTGAGAGATGCACTTATATTGCCAAACTGGGAGCAAAGCTCTTTTCACCCAAGACTGGACTAGACAGTCAACAGGAGAAGATAAACACTTGCACCACACCACACTCATCACATAGTCCCTCAAAACCTTCACCACGAAAACACACACATAGAAACACAAAACACACACCTACATTCATGGAGGCTCTCAATAAAAACCTGCCCAAGCATCAGGGACCTCCAAAGCAGAAATGCAAGCAAACTCCACCCCCTAACACAATCCAAATGACACATAGCCCACAAACTCAGTATGCCACTCAACCACAGCCCATAAGGCATAACACCTTACCCAACACTCTAGTCATAGGTGACTCTATAGTCCGGCACACTGATGTTCCACACACCAGGCTAAACAAGGAGAAAGTTACTGTCAGCTGCCTGTCAGGTGCCAGGATCCGCCACATAATGCACGCACTCAGGTCACTCCACAACAAGTACAAATATGACACTATGTCCATGGTGGTGTGAATGACCTGAGATGTACATCCCTGGACTACATGAAAAGAGACATGGAGGAGCTCTCCGATCTTGTAGCCCAGGCAGGTATGACCCTGGCCCTGGGTAGCATCCTGCCATCACCCAGAATGATGCCACTGTACAAGGGCAAAATGATTGACTTCAACAATTTGCTAAGCTTCTGGTGTCATTCTAAGGGGATCCAGTAATTGTCTGCCTGCGACGACATGATCAACAGACCATGATGCTTTGCCAGAGATGGCTTGCACCTGTCGCCCTTGGGATTCTGGATACTGGCTAAGGCTCTTGCCACCCCTATAGTGCCTTTTTAGGCAAGGTTCAAATGACAAATTCACCACCATAACAGGTACATGCAAGCAAAATCTGAGGGTAATGCTACTCAATGCTAGAAGTCTAAACCTCAAAATGCACTCACTCCAGGCACTCCTTAAAATGGAGAACATGGACATCTGTGCAGTGACAGAGACCTAGTTCAAAGCTCCAGAAAGCACCCCTGCATTACCAGGCTATAATTCATACCACACCTTTCGACCACCTAACTCGGAATGAAGCACTAAAGGTGGAGGCGTGTCCATATTCATTAAGGATATCCACACCTCCAGGCTAGTTGCACAGCATAATGCATCCGAGATTATCCAAGTGCAACTAACTCTGGGCAAGACCGCAATCCAAATTGTAGCTTGCTACAGACCCCCCACCATGCCCCAGGATTCCCACTCCTCATTTCTTGATACACTGGAAAGTATTAGGGTACAACCAAACACCCTAATAATGGGCGATTTCAACTACCCCACCATTAACTGGGAAAACTACTCATGTACCAACTCTTTTGCTCAACGTTTTCTGGAATTCATAAATTCCAATGCTTTGGATCAACTTATTCACACCCCTACCAGGGGCAGCAATATTCTAGACCTGGTCATTACCAACATGGGCAGCCGGTGTTCCACACCAGAGGCCAATTGCTTGTTGGTCAGATCCGATCACAAGCTAATCACCCTAGACATCCACATACCACCCCCACCCCCAATTAGGGAAACCACCATAAAAAACTTCTCCAAAGCCAACTTCACACTTCTTAAGACAGAAGTGGCAAATTTCATGACACCCATGCAGACGGACAATAGAGGTACGACTGCTGAATCCTACACAAATGCACTTTATAAGCACTTATACGAGTGCATGGATCATGCTATCCCTAATAGAACCAAGATGCTATCCTCCAAAAAGGGAAGCCAATCTGGTGGTCCTCTGACATAAACAAACTCTACAACAGAAGAAAGAAACTGTTGCAAAAAAGAGTAAAATCCCATGACTGGAGGAACTCCCTGGTCAACCTCAGTAAGAAGCTGAGATCCCTCATAAAATCCTCCAAAGCTAGTTATGAAAACAAAATTGCCACTGACTCTAAAGACAACCACAAAGCATTCTATAGCTATGTCAAGAATCTCAATGGCAACACTCAGATCTGCTCTGAGTTACAGCACAATGGTGCTAAATATACAGAACCAAATGATATTGCCAACATTCTGGCAGATAGGGTCAGTGCTAACTTTACAACTGTATCACCCCCTAGAGGGCCCATCTCTATACTAGAAGAATGCAAAGTTTCTGTAATCACAGCTGCACAGGTAAAAAACACACTCTCCAAAGCCAAGAACACAGCATTCATGGGACATGACAATATCCCAGGCTGTGTTCTACATGAACTACAGAATGAACTGGCATCCTACCTAATTACCATGTTCAGTCATAGCCTCACCTCAGCCTTTGTGCCCACTGAATGGTGCACCTTGACGGTTATTCCACTTCATAACTGGGGAGCCATGATGGACCCCGGGAACTACCGCCCCATTAACCTGACGAGCCTAGTCTGCAAGGCCATGGAACGTATCATCATGGAACTCATAAACAAAGACATTGGTAATGTCCAAACTCTGGACCCTACCCATTTCGGATTTGTAAAAGGCAGATCATGTCTCCTAAACCTGATTCACTTCTTTGAAGCAGTCACGAAAGCCATAGATGAGGGTAAGGTGGTTCATACAGCTTATCTATATCTCGCCAAGGCTTTTGACACCATCCCCCACTCTGGAATTATAGATAAGCTCACTAAACTAGGTATAAATCCCTATGTCACAAGATGGGTTGCCAACTGGCTCATGGAGAGAACCCACACTGTGAAAGTTGCAGACTCCAAATCTGACTTCAGACCAGTGACAAGTGGAGTAACACAGGGTTCAATCCTGGGTCCTCTCCTGTTTGGTATCTACTTCTCTGAAGTACAGGCTAACACAGAAGGTCTTTGGATAACAAAGTTTGCAGATGACTGCAAACTAGGAGCCATAATAAAAACTCCTAACGATGTGGACATACTACAAAAGGGCCTCACTGAGACAGACGCCTGGTGTAAAAGCCATGTCATGAAGCTCAATGCCAAAAAGTGTATTGTCATTCCCTTTGGTAAAAACATTGTACCCATGGACTACCACATAGCTGGTAGTCTACTTAATGCTGAAAATGTGATAAGAGACCTTGGGACACAGGTGGACAGTAGTCTTTCCTTTGATAATCACATCTCCACAGTGGTCAGGAAATCCTTCTACATGGTTCACCTCATCCAAAAGGTTTCTCATCCAGAAAAAAGAGGTCATTGTTCCCCTCTACTCATCACTCATTAGACCCATTATAGAGTACAATGCCCCTTTTGGTATGTACCTCACAAGACATCTACAACAACTGGAAAGGCCACAGAAATACCTCACAAAGAGGATGACTGGCCTCAAACAGATGCCCTACACAGACCGTCTCAAAAAACTCCAGCTTTACTCTGTTGCATATTGCCTAGTCAGAGGCCATCTCTGCCTAACATACAAGGCTATGTCAAACCCAGAGCTGCTGGATATGCTCCACTTAAAGAAATCCCAATCCCTCCAAGCTACATGCTCTAGGGACCTAAACCTTGTCACCACAATAAACAGAACATGCAGGAGGGATAGATTCCTGTCCCAGAGACTTCCCATACTCTGGAACAGACTACCTATCTATGTCAAACAGAGCTCCTCATTAGCACTCTTCAAGAAAACTCTTGATGATTGGATGGGAGATAGGAAATTCACCCTGGGGATCACCTCTGTGGCTCTACTCGACAGAGGCACAGGAAAACAATTTTCTTTGGTAGCGAAAGCCAGGGTACATTTTTGGCTAGGCTTATATAGGCCCTATTGCCAATAGCCTAGTTCCTACCTATGAACCTATGAACTCTCCATCTCCTGTTTGTGATCTAATTCTCCCCATTACCACTTGTACTCCCTCTGACAGTGCATGTCTCCTCAATGTTGTTCCTTTTGTGCAACTGCCTCCCCACTACCATAGCTAGGGTTGGGGGAAGGGGCTGTTGCTGCCTCAGGTGAAACCTGTAAGGAGGCATGATCATCAGAAGAGTTGGCAATCAGGCACAACTGCAGTAACAGCTGTCATTTAAGCAGCTATGGCTGATATTGTGATTCCTTACAATAACATGTTTAGTTGTTTGCAAATGTAGCAAGAAACCTTTTTTGTCATCAGCTTAGAGCTGAATCAGGGCAATTCACAAGGGGCCAACTGACCTAGCTACAGATCTGACCTCTTCTGGCATGTTTTTGTCTAGACTGAATTTCTGCTTGTCTGCAACTTACTTACTTGCTTCCCTATATTCTCCTTTATATCCACACTTTTCCCTTACTACCTTCCTACTCCATGTTTCTACCTTTCATCTTAAAATGGAAAATTGGCACCTGTGCTGCCCCCCAAAAATTACTCCCTTCTGCACACCAACACTCTTCCCTTCTTGTTGTCCTTCTTTGTGTTCTTGTGCATAATCTCCCCCCTTTGTCTGTACTATCTCTCCATCTCATCCCTGTTTACACAATGAAATGACTTGGCACTTTACTGCTACCTGTCTGATGTTTTCTCTAGGGTCGCATAACTACTCATAGTACTGTCATTCCAGCAGTATGGTTACCAGCAATATTGTGGCTTCAAAATTTGATTGTACAGCTCTGTCCCAGTATGATGGTGCTATTTCACCATTCATACATGCCTAATCAATATTTGGTCATGTTCTGCTGACATTTTGATTTATTCTGGATGCCACATCCAGAGAGTCCTATTCCAAGATATGGTCATGAAGCTCTTGGTAGGAAACAGTGAGTGTAAAAAACATAAACAGTTCCACTCTGTTAAAAAGGAACAGTTGTACATTTCATGCCTAATAAAATATTCGGTGCCCAGCCTTTATGCATCTAAAAAAATATTCACCTCCTAGCATCAAATATTTTACACTGTTGTCATACCTATTATTTTGTAATTCATTGTACCCCGTACTATTGCTCCTGATTCACATTTGATATCTCCCCTCCACACAGCCTCAGCTATCTCCTCAAATGTCCAGCTTTTGAGACTAACTGATCTACTCTCTAGCAGACCTTACAACCCACTCCCAGATGTTCTTATGTTACAATCCACTCCCAGATGCTCTCATGTTACAACCCACTCCCAGATGTTCTAATGTTACAACCCACTCCTAGATGTTCTCATGTTATATCTCACTCCCAGATGTTCTCATGTTACAACCCACTCCTAGATGTTCTCATGTTACAACCCACTCCCAGATATTCTCATGTTACAACACACTCCCAGATGTCCTCATGTTACAACCCACTCCCAGATGTTCTCATGTTACAACCCACTCCTAGATGTTCTCATGTTACAACCCACTCCCAGATATTCTCATGTTACAGCCCACTCCCAGATGTTCTCATGTTACAACCCACTCCCAGATGTTCTCATGCCACAAGTATGCCACACAACTTGCATGTTTTGCTAGTCTCTCCCTTTTCTCCATCCTCCATTCTCAACCTACCTTACATTCCCTCTTCACCCGACCCAGGAAAATGAACAGTTCCAAATCAATAATTTGTTTAATTATTAATTAATTCAATTTATTTATGTATATATGTATGTATTTAATTAATTAATCTACTTATTTATTATCATTCTTTAACTGGCATAATATGACTGGCTGGACAAAACAATTTCCATGTGTAGTTTACAGAAAACTGATTGCAAACAAAAAAATTAAAAAAAATGTAAACATACATTACAAAGGTACATATTTTGCATTACAGATCTAACATTAAGCACAATACTTACATTCCGACTGCATATATGTTATAATATAGACCCTAATCAGTTGCAATTGGTAGTCCCACAAAAGCATTTTCATAGATATTTTGAAGGATAATGACATGAGAATGGGGTTAAGGGAACTCTGAAATAAGTAAGAAAGTAGTTAATATTTTTAGGTAAGTTAAGGTAAGGAACAAAAAAAGGGTTTGATAGCCTCCTGTTACAGTTTATGCTAAACAAGGAGCTCTAATGTGCTTTAAATTCAGTAGCAACATTCATTTCTGAATGTCAGCAATGCACTAAAGACCGATTAGCAACTGCCTGTCATACCCCCCAGCACCTTCTATCCTGGGTGACTGCCCCTTCACTTAATGTTAAGTATGCCTGTGTAAGTTCAGTTTAAATATAGCAAGTATAGAGAAAGGCAATAATATTTTCTATCATCCATGTTCAATTCTGTTAGGACATTAGATGTACATAATTACTACAACTAATATCTAGAAATAGCTAAAAATATATGCTTTTTCCAGGGTGCTATTGTTGGCCTTTAAATAAAGATAAAACAGGAGATAGTAGCTGGGTATAACAACCAGCTCCTCTCCTCAACTAGCTTCTTGGTAATAGTGATATAAATGATTTCCTCAGGCAATGGTTGCAGATAACAGATAATACTGACAGCCTCTTTTCACCCTTCATGTTCTGTGCATTTCTAATTAGTGCAGAACCTCTAGTAAACTGAACTATGCAACTTGAAATCAAGCTCTACATTTACGGATTTTGCTGTTTGTTTAATTTAGTATTTAGTTGTTTAATCAACTTAGTGATGCAGAATAACAGATACACACACAACCGTGCACGTGTGTGTGTGTGTGTGTGTGTGTGTGTGTGTGTGTGTGTGTGTGTGTGTGTGTGTGTGTGTGTGCGTGTGTGTGTTTGTGTATATGTGTGTGTGTATGCATGAATGGATGAGGGCCTCCATGAGTGTTTTTAAAATTGTGTGTGGGGGGGTCACGTCCACTGAATGTGTGTGTGTGTGTGTGTGTGTGTGTGTGTGTGTGTGTGTGTGTGTGTGTGTGTGTGTGTGTGTGTGTGTGTGTGTGTGTTGTGTGTGTGTGTGAGGTGGGGATGTCTGTGAGTTTGTGTATGTGTTTGTATGTGTGTGTTTATGTGTATATGTTTGTGCATGTTTGTGAATGTCTTCATGAGTGGTGGAAAGTGCCTGTGCCAATGCGATGCATAGGCCAGCAGTGGTAATTACCACATAAAGTGTTACTTATCACCGGTTGCAATTACATGTGATTCAGAGACATGCAGATTAGTTAATAATGTGCTCTTCCTCATTGTAGCTAAACATGTCTCTGAACTGCATTTAACATGACCATGTAACTTGCATGTCATGTAGCTTGCAGTTTTACATAAACATAAGGAAGTCTTTATGAATCCTAAGGTATATTACTAGAGCAATTTCTAACCAAACACTGTATTGTTTATTTTGCTTAAGTAAATGAATAATACAATGGTATATAGAGAACTTAGCTAGTTCTTAAAGGAAGTGCTGACAACTTACACCCCCCTTCAAATCTGCTGACTTTTTTATGTATTATTAAAGAAATTAATCCATATAAAATAATAATAATAATAGTAATATGAAGTGCTGTTGACAATCTTTTCACTCAATTGCTAGAACCAAGAAATTCAGTTTACTCAGCGTAACGATTACCTTTTTAAGAACTAATCTATGCACTATAACTAAGTCCACCATTGAGGACCCTTAGTCCAACTTCGCACATGCAGTTTTTAAATTATGTCCATCTATCATTTAATGAGCAATATGCGATTCAATGCAAGTTACTTAATGAGACCACTGGCTTCTTAGTTTGTCTGGAAAACTGACGTGTGTTTGGTTGGATTTACTGTTTCATGAAATAAATATACAAATAAATAAATAGATGAACTGGTGCAAATTTAAGATTTTAACACCAGAACCTTTGTTATTCTGCAAAAACTAACTATGTTTTAAGAAAATAATATAAACAAATAGGATGCAGGAACATGAGAAGGAAACTAATTAGCTGAATCATAGGTTCATACTAGGCCAACTGCCCTTGCAAGCCATTTTAAGCCTAGTCAGTTATCCCTTGTGAAACTTGAAACCTGCACTTTGTGTTTGTAAGGCAAACACCTTAATCATTAGACCACCCTTCTAACCCAATGATAAAGCAGGTTCATAGGTAGCTACAAGACATATGGTCAATGAGACTTCAGAGAAGCCTAACCAGTACTTGAACCTAGGTTATCTGGGACATAGTCAAGGGTATACCCTTCATGCCATAGAGCTGGGATGGTACTTCATATATTCTATAAGCATGCATTGTGTATGTTTCATTTTTGACAAATAAGTGCAACAACTACATGAAAATAAAAATGATAAATTACTGGAAACAAGTTTTGCTGATGACACTTTTTTGCAATAATGATGTAATAACCTTTTGATTTATTTATTGCTCTTTTTGATCAGTTGCGAACCTCTCTGAACAGTTCATCATATAAAGGGTATTGGGGATGATGGAAACATAAAAGCGCAAATAAGTTGTCAATATTTCAGTCTCTTCTGTGTCATAATTATCTTTCAAGGACTCTCTTTTGCAGAACACTTCTGCATCATGATCATATGAACTTGCAGTACTTTTTCAGAGTGAGACAGATATTTTAATATTAAGCATAGTACAGATCTCAGTACTGTGTCATTAGAGGACAAGGGGGTTGAGATGCCAGAAAAAGGGTACTTTAAAATAAAAAGTGCTTAAAAGCATGTTTTGCCTATTCTTGTGGCTAGTGAATTTTACAGGTAGGTAGCACTTGCCTCAGAAAATATATCACCTGTAGCACAGTCAAAAAGCTAAGGAATTATTCTCCCTTCTACAGTAATCTAAATGACTCCTTATTTCTAACAGTGAAACACTGCAGTTGGTCTCTTGTGCTGCAGCAAATTTGCTTTTTTGCTGTTAGTCTACAAATGAGAGAACAATGCTATAAGTATTGAGGCATGCTGACTGTTATGAAAACACTAGTTGACATATTTACCTAGTTATGTCAGAAATTACTGGGTTAAGGTTTTACATTTGATATCAAATGTTTAAAAGAAATGGCCATTCCAGATTTTCCTTGCCGTTTGTGACACCCTTATTAAACTAGGTAAATTGCTACTTCATGTTACTGCAAAAAAGTATCTGTTCAAGTAAAAACTTTCCTAGTAAACTGCATAATAGTTCCTTAAACAAGTAAACATTTATCACTGCAGTGTTTAACTCTGCACGCTTCACTGATCTGACAAAATCTTAAATGCACTTAAATAATAGAAAAGATAGACTCATTTCCTCCTTCTGCCATTAAACAAATGTAATTTAACTATGGCAATCAATTTTACTCAATTTATGAGGGAGATGCAAAACGACAGCAGATAGAGCTACTGTATCACATTCTGTTTTTTTTTCCTTGGGCAGGGTTGCATCATTGCTGTGTTTGCATCTCTTCCTACTTCTGTGTGCATTTTTGCCTGATCTTCCTGTTTCTCCCACATCTCAGAGGTGAGCAGAGAGGACTTCTGTTTCTCTGTAGTTGCCCGTAGGTACATATAAATACATATATATCCTGTGTTGGACTAGTATGCCATTCACAGATGCTTCCTAGCTTATACATACTGCTTACAAATTCAAGTTCAAGCTCTTCTGTAAGTATGAAATGGGGAAATGGGTTAAAAAATGAACTGGATGTATGATCAACAGTAAGCTGCTGGAAGGAGGTCACAGCTACCTGTGTCTTATGAGAATCTAGCAGACGTTTTCACTTTCTTATTTAGAATGGTTCAGTATCTTGTGAAGAATTTGTTATTCCACTATGATACAGTAAAGAATATGTCATTAGCTTGGGGGACTGCCTCAGCAGATATCAAATTTTCTTAATTTTCCATCATCAGAAATAGTCACTTCACGGCAGATATTTTATAACTGTATAAATGTAGTAGAAGGGTTATCCCCATACTTGGTGTTAAAATGGGAACTATCTCAATTAACAAAAGTAACACACAGCTGTTAAAACCTTCCTCAAAGTCATAAAATTGTGCAGTTCAAAATAATTATTAATTTGGTATATGCATTAGTACAGATTCTTCCTTTACATTGTCATAAAATATTGCAATTAGTTTGTGTTGCAGAAGAAAAAGGATTATGACTGAACTTGAAGCAAATGATAACAACATGGCTGAAATAAGTCAAGTTGTTCCTAAACTTCAGTCAGTCTAGGGTCAAAGGGAGATATGGCAACTATAACTGGGAAGAACACCAGCAACATGAAGCATTTGCTTTATTAGAAAAATAAATACAGTTTTACAAATTTGAAATTTATATCTTAGATGGGACTGGAGTAAAAATCATTATCCTACTTAGGGAATGGATCTATAGCTCATTATTTTGTAAGAAGTTTTGACAGAGTGTGTATCAGTCAGGCTTACCAGAATAATGTGAGGCCCAGCCTTAAGCTGCAATGTTAGGTGTACTGGTGATGTTATATTGTTTGGGCCTATTGAGAAAGAACAACCCAACAAGCCTAAGCCAGAATGGGTCTACACCTCAAAATTCCATCAAAATCCTGAACAGGCTATTGTGGTAAGGTATACAAATTCATTCTAAATGTTAGTTTTGATTATGTAATTAACATTGCAAAGCCCTATGAAGTCAAACCAGATAATCAGATTACTGTTATAGAATCTTTGTGATATGTGAGATGAGGCTTTCATGTTGTAACATGGAATGTGGTTCACCTGATCTCATTGTTAGCAATAGTTACTTAATAATATGAACTGCATTTAATCATGGTTTTATAAAATATTAACTGCTCACAACATAAGTCTCACTTCTCCTTATTCCAGCTATAACAATCTTATTTCCCTTGCTATATTTGTACTGAGGTTATAGCATGTCTTCTGTACAACCTGTGTAATACTGGCTGCCATACAATTGTAAAACCAGTCCTTCTGCTTGTTATTCATTGTGAGGGCCACTTGGTATCCTGGGCTAAATCTGAAAATAGTTCGGGTAGATCAGTATTACAACGTAGTCAACAGAGAAAAATCTAATCTAATCTAATCTAATCTAATCTAACCTAATACACTGCCATGAATTCTCTTTCACTAAAGGCATGCATTGAATTAAATTAACAATGTTCTACAACTGGGTTAAACTGTGGACTATACTAAGATTTTCTACCTGCTGGCTACAAGATTATATTTTGCCAAACATTTTTTCTTAAAGAACAGGAGGCATTTACACGAAACAGTAATGACTGCATATTTATTTTATGAAATGCAATGTAAAGTGTTTTTCTTGTCAATATTCCTGAGGCCTTTCAAAAAAAAAAGACGCATTTTAAAATACTTTGCCAGACAGAATGCAAAACATTCAAATTGCCTGTTAAATGTGTTTTTATGAGGTCTTGCAGTCATATAATCATGTAATGTCTCAAAAGCATATAGCATATATGCATTCCAAAAGCAGTTTTACCAAACTACTTTGTGAACTTACAAGAAATACCCAATGGATATAAAACTTGTAAATTAAACAAATCATGACCAACCAAGTATTTCCGAAGCATTTTAATAATTCACACACTAAGCACTTTCACCATCAACACATGGCATCATCAGAGTGAATGGAATTCAGTTGAACCAATGCTTTATATATTTTGGTTAAACCCTAATCCAATTAACCAGAGCCTTAATTGCCTTGTCCTTAAAGAAGCATGTGCCAAATAAATACAAATACATATACTGTCCCAGCCTCAAATCTGACAATAATAATTGTGTAAAATACACATAGGAAATACATGTAAATACATACAAAAATACATATCCAATAATTTACCTTGTAATCTATACACTTAATTGTTGTGTCATTTTAATGTTTAAATAACATTTGCTTTTTGCTTCAATATTGGTTTTAAGGAGATGTATTCATTGAGCCCAGGTGGCATGAAGGCTTTTAACATAATCTGCCATTTGTACTCTAAAAGTTCCACCTTTAATTTTTCATCTCCTCCTCTTTCACTATGCAACACCCTGTCTATAACAAAGAATTCAAATCTCCTAAAATTGCCACACTTTGTACTATGTGTACATAAAGCATTGTGTGTATCATGACCCTTGATGGCCCTAAGATGCTCACCTATCCTGTCTTTTAATCTCATAATGGTCTTACCTACATAGTAAGCACTACAGTTGGTGCACGTGGCTAAATAAATCACCTTAGATGTGTTACAATTCACTCTACCTGGACATGAAATGGTTCTATTATAACCTTGTACAGCAACATAAGGGCCATCATTGATATACCTACACATCCAAGTGCCACATCTACTCATTTTGGAGATAGTATGTTTAATAGTATGCTGTTCCAAAAATTCTTTAACATTTCTACCCCTTAGTAAACAATTCTGGGAAACCTACCCAAAATTTTTTTAAGGTCACTACTGAAACAAATGCCCCAAGCTGTTCGTACAACTTCCTCAATATCTTTTGTTTGACCATTGCAAGTTAACACTAAAGCCACTCTTCACCTCTAAAATAGAGGGAAACAATGTGTTTCTCTTACTTAAAACATCTTTATGTATTCTAGTCAACAACTTAAGAGGATAGCCTCTTTCTAAAAACATTCCTATTAAAATATATATTTTAATAGGAATGTTTTTGGAAAGAGGCTATCCTCTTAAGTTGTTGACTAGAATACGTAAAGAGGTTTTAAGTAAGAGAAACACATTGTTTCCCCCTATTTTAGGGGTGAAGAGTATTGACAATGTGATAACAACTACACAACAAGATTAATTTAATTCTAAGGCTTTAGTGTTAACTTACAATGGTCAAACAAAAGATATTGAGGAAGTTGTATGAACAGCTTGGGACAATTGTTTCAGTAGTGACCTTAAAAAATTTTTGGGTAGGTTTCCCAGAATTGTTTACTCAAGGGGTAGAAATGTTAAAGAATTTTGGGAACAGCATACTATTAAACATACTATCTCCAAAATGAGTGGATGTGGCACTTGTAGGATGTGTAGGTATATCAATGATGGCCCTTATGTTGGTGTACAAGGTTATAATAGAACCATTTCATGTCCAGGTAGAGTGAATTGTAACACATCTAAGGTGGTTTATTTAGCCACGTGCACCAACTGTAGTGCTTACTATGTAGGTAAGACCATTATGAGATTAAAAGACAGGATAGGTGAGCATCTTAGGGCCATCAAAGGTCATGATACACACAATGCCTTATATACACATAGTACAAAGTATGTCAATTTTAGGAGATTTGTATTCTTTGTTATAGACAGGGTGTTGCATAGTGAAAGAGGAAGAGATGAAAAATGAAAGGTGGAACTTTTGGAGTACAAATGGCAGATTATGTTAAATGCCTTCATGCCACCTGGGCTCAATGAATACATTTCCTTAAAACCAATATTGAAGCAAAAAGCAAATGTTATTTAAACATTAAAATGACACAACAATTAAGTGTATAGATTACAAGGTAAATTATTGGATATGTATTTTTGTATGTATTTACATGTATTTCCTATGTGTATTTTACACAATTATTATTGTCAGATTTGAGGCTGGGACAGTATATGTATTTGTATTTATTTGACACATGCTTCTTTAAGGACAAGGTAATTAAGGCTCTGGTTAATTGGATTAGGGTTTAACCAAAATATATAAAGCATTGGTTCAACTGAATTCCATTCACTCTGATGATGCCATGTGTTGATGATGAAAGCGCTTAGTGTTTGGATTATTAAAACGCTTCGGAAATACTTGGTTGGTCGTGTTTTTGTTTAATTTACTTTGTGAACTATCTAGGAATGTAACTCTTCAATATTAGTGTATACAAGGCATAAACTGTGTTCACATTTAGGGCAAACCCAACTATTTCAAGTTCTCTTTCTCTTTCATAAACACAGATGCATATAGACACACACACACACACACACACACACACACACACACACACACACACACACACACACACACACACACACACACACACACACACACACACAATTAACTTTAAGGATGGGAGTGATCATGATCTTTGAAGTAGGTACATTTATGATGCTGAGTTGGTCATTTAATTGTTTTCTAAAGAGATTGGAGTTATTTTCTAATAGTTTAGGGGATGGAAGTTTAAGACACAAAAGTTTTTAAAAGCTTTTTCTCGTAATTAAAGATTATAGGGAGGCCTTTTAGGAGACTGCATTTTTAGTTCCAGAGGGATCGGGAAGTGATTTTTATTTAATATTTAGTTTGTTAGCTACAGGAGAACAGGAAAACTCATTAATCAGCTTAAAATAATGAGTCTAGAAGTGATGGGCTTTTTCTTTTGACAGGTAAATTCAGTTTGTTCATAGTGAGCAATGATGTACTTTGTTACAAGAGAGAATGATGGAACAATGCATCTTGGTTTTGCCTTTTTGTAAGATGCAAATATTGTAAGGGGATTTTGATGTTACAATAGGCAGTGCATATTCAGTTTTTTGGATTTCTACATTGATAGCTTTGGCTTGCCTTGCTTCTCTGGTGAGATATCTAATCTTGCATAAGAATGTAAGCTGATTTACTACTTTACAGCCTGTCCCTGTATGTTGTTGATAAGAAAGTTGTGACCAAGGATTAAACCAAGGTATTTTTGTACTATTATTAGTTGCACACGATCTTTATTTTTCCCTTCAGAGGAGCTAGTCTTTGGGAACTGCATATAATTATTAGTTCATTGTTGTTACATAGCAAATTCCAAATCTGATCAGTCCTCTGGATGAGTTTTCCAATGAGTTTGATACTTTGTATGCATTTGTTATTACTAGATCATCTGCATAAAGAGTGCATTTGAAGTTTGGTCATTTTCATGGAAGGTTGTTGGCCAATAAAGAGAATAGTAAGGGCTCTAGAAAAGAGCCTAATGGAATCTCCCTGATATCAGAGGTCATCACTGCATGCTAATCGAAAAATCCCTGTTTGTAGGTTAGTACAACCAGATTAGTACACTTTGTGATTACTGATAATATGAAATTAGAATTAGGATTTTATGGTCAATGATTTCAAATGTCTTCTTAAGATCTGGAAATCTAACACCTGTTAGAACACATTGTTCCATGTCCATCAAAATGTTGTTTCTTAAAGAGTAGATGACAGTGTGTCAAGTTTGTTTCAAAACTATTTTGCTTTTAAGGTGCCATATTTGTCAAAAGTATTCAAAATGTTTGTTTTTTGATTTTTTCCTAATATTTTAGCTATAAGACAAATATTGGCTATTGTTCAATATTTCTTTGCAGAAGAAGGGGGACAGAAGGTTACATAGTGGTCTAAACAAAACATTTAAGGATATTGGTTATAGTGCAAGTAGTAAGAATGAGTTTATAACTGTACAGCAGGATTTGCATAATACCCAATCTGTAAAGCTTTTGCTTGTAACACATGGAAACTGGGGTTATACTTAAACTTGATTTTCTTCAGAAAACACTGAGCAGTTTTCTTTTAAAGCAGAAGGGTAGTATGACTATATTTTGAGTAAGTGGGTATTTTGTGCTAGTGCTGTGGTGTTATTAAAATATACTTAGTTCGGGAGGATATATATCGATTAAGTCCTTCAAAGCATTAAACCTCCTGCTATCAAGCTTTGCATTTTAAGCAGACTTGAGAAAGCTTTTGCTAGATCCTAGTGACTTTGTGGCTTTGCAGAATGTATTAGGTGTTCTTGATGAAGAGTTTTTCAGTCTCCTATGCAAAGACGATCAAGTCGTTTTATAGTTACTCTATTGCTGATTTTGAGTAGAGAGCATTTATTAAATTCAGTTTGTCAGGACTTCTCCTTTGTTGTTTCGCATCATAGGACTTGATTTCACTATATGTTTCCTTTTTAATGGGGGTATTTTATATTGTAAGGGAAAAACAACTTTAAAGAAAATTTAAAAAGAGATGCCGTTGAGTCTTTCTCACTACTAAGCAATGATCAGTTTGTGTTTCAGAAAAAAGGTACATGTAGAATTTTGCAGGTGGAGATTTGTAGCCTTGGAAGTGTAGAGAAAACTTGACAATGATTACTCACCACATCGGGAGGTCTTTTTAGGGCATGCTTTGTCTGGTATATTTGTTGTAATAATATCTACAGAGCTGTTTTTTCCCATATTTGAACTGTATATTGTTGATTAACTGACTATAAACCTGGATTGTCTAGACTGAGAAATCTAGTTGCTTGAGTTTTTTGTTGATTTTTCCAGTTTATGCTAAAATCACCCAGAATTATGAGATAGTGATGGGTTTGTTATGACCTTTTCTTGGTAGTTCAGGTGAGCTATAAAAGATCCCTTGGCATTATCGAAAAGAGTATGGAAAGTTCCCTGGTGCCCTGGCCAAATTTCCCCAAGTCAGAGACCATTGATTTAGGGTGACAAATGAGGTTAATAAAGTGTAAATAAATTAGTAAATAAATTCAAGATATTTTACAGGATATTTAACCCAAACAGTGGCAGAATGTAGAATTATTGCTGCATGCAGTTTTGTATGGCCACCAAAAGTAATTTGAGAATTGTCCCATTTGGCACAAAGTGATTAGTTGAGTTTCTTAGGCTTGTATAGATGTCACATTTATTGATGTATTACAGGGTAAGCATGGACATCATCTCCTTGCTTTGATTCTAGTCTGTTGATAATGCTGTCGCTAGTCCTATGTTATGACTCAAGACGAACAGATAGGGTAGTTTGTTTATATGCTTTATTATATAGAAACACATCAGAATGGATAGCAGCAACATAAAATATAAACTAACTGATTAACTGACAGACTATTACATACATGCATGCTTACGTCTCAACAGCTTTCTACAAAATGGCAGTCTTGCTCACACATGCTCAGTATTTATACACATGTGCAAGCCCATGGAAAGCTTCTTAAAGGTATACATACACACTGATCTACATCCTTCCTCTTTAGTGAATTGCTTACAATAAAATGACATCTGAAAAAGACATGCAATTATACAGAAATGAAGGAATAAACACAACGTTTATGTCCAAGTTGCAGTGCATCTGGAACATGGTCTGGAAGTGCAACCTGGTCTAGTGATATAGCAATCAGAACTGGGTTTAGCAACAGGGACAGTCATTGGTGAACAATATGTTTCAGGAGTTTTGGGAATCTTCTCAGGAACATGGATATTTGCTGAAATGTCCTCTGCAACTGTAACACTGGATAACTCACTCTGAGATCTAAAGTCTTTTTCACAGGCAAGATGCTGCAATACAGGCTCAAACACTGGTACTAAATGTTTCCAATTCTGCCTAAATTCAACATTTTGTGATTCCACAATGCACAATCTGGCTCTGGACATACACTTGTCATGACTCCACTCTGATCAAAACATATAGATGTCTGCATCCTCACTATCTCCCCTTCTTGTAATGGATTGAGTGGTTTGCTGGACTTATCATAATAGGATTTCTGGGACAAATGCCTTTTCATGAGATGAGCTCTCACTCCTTTGTTTTTCTTAGCACAGGGAGCCAACAGATTGCCACTGATTGGTAGTGTGGTTCTGGTTTGTCTTGATAAAAGCCTTTGTACAGGTGAACCAAGGAGTTTATCACGAGGAATATTTCTGAGATCCAGGAGATTCAGAAAAAACATCACTATTGTCTTGTTTAAGCTTCTCTAATAACTGTTTTACACTTTGAACTGCACATTCTGCCAAACCATTTAACTATGGATACTAAGGGCTACTCGTAACATGGATAAACTCACAAAGTCAAGTGGCTCAACGTTACAGGTGACTGTGGTCCCAGTCGGGCTAGGTCTAGGGACCCTGGCCGGACCCCCCCACAGCCCCAACAAGTCTAGTCTGCAAAGCTATGGAGAGGCTCATAAGATCTCGGACCCTACAAGATATAGGGGACTTGCAGACATTGGACCATCCAGATTTGACTTTGTCAAGGGAGAGATCAGGCTTTTTTTGTCATTTGGCTTTCTTAAATTGATGACCAAGGACATTGATGAGGACCGGCACAAAGGCAGTCCACAACCCCAGTACAAAACCACACAAATAAGAAAACCTTTACAATACCCCACAACTACCATACAAAAACTTACTAAGCTTAAATGTTAAACCCAGAACCCACAAGGTTAGAGTTGCTGGGCTTATGGACAGAACTGGCTGGTCACAAGTGGCCCACCCACAGAGTGCGGTTGCTGTCCCTGTTCCGTCGGTCAAGGCTCAATCCTTGGCCCAGGACGTCCTTTCGGAACTTTGTTGCAGACTTTGGCAAACACTGGCGACTTAAGGAACAAAGTGGGCAGACGACTTGCAACTGAGCTGGGCAGACAGAGAGCCGGGACACGGCATCGGACTGAGAAGCCTGAGCAGAACAGCTGGAAGGTCAGAGAATGCTGGTCGCAGAAACGCCAAAAAATAAAGTAACAAAAAGGGAAAAAAATACCAAGCCCACACTAGAAAGGTAGTGGCAGGTTACTAACAGGAGAAGAGGTTACCAGAGACCTGGGACCCTATCAGGGGGACATGGGGATTACCTAACACAGCTAAAGTGGTTAGAAACACACCCCACCTCACATCCAGATGTTCATGAATCACTACATTGAGATGTTCAGGAGTTCATCCAGATCTAGTGACTTCATTTATCAGACCAATGATCGTATCAGACCCCAATATTCGGGTATCTCACCACCCGACATCTGGCATCTGAGAGACCCCAAAAGTTCTCACCAAAAGGATAAAAAAGGATAATCTGTCATATGCTGCCAAGAAGAAGAAGCTCATGCTCACTCTAGTCTACTCCCGCTGTGCTCATGCATACATGTGATGACATACAAGGCCATGTCAACCGGAATTATTAATGATGCTCCACCTCAAACAAAAAAATCCAAATCCAAAAACCACTAGAAACCAATGACTTAAACCTATACGGATATAAATAGGGCGTGCTGGAGGAGGGGAGATCACTCTAGGACTCCCCTGCTATGTGGATAAAATCCGGTCCATGTGAGGCCAGAGCACCTCGCTGGACTCTGTTCAAGAAAATCTCTAGACCTGTGGATGGGAGATGATGGGAGTTTCCGGGAATCATCTGTGTCACTGCTGGACAGAGGACAGACAACACACAAAATAACTAATTTTTTTTTTATATATAAGGGTATGTAAGCACAAAAATTTGGGCTAGGCTTATAAATGCCTTAGGGCAGATAGCCTAGTATAAACCTATGAACCTATGAACAGTCCAAATCAGAAAAAAAACAGTGGCATTTGGCATAAGAAAATCGACTTCTTTGACTGTACACATTGTATAATGAGGTCTTTTCAGTGCTGTGTTCAAATCTCATGGATCAACACATATTCTGATGTCATCTGAGCTTTTCTTATGAGCTACCACCATGGAAGATACCCATTCAGTTGGTTCGTCAACTGGAAAAATCACACCTTGTTGCACCATTTTATCTAGCTCAGCCTTGACTCTGTTCTGCATAGCTACTGGAGCTTTTCAGACTGGTATGACAACTGGGCTGACTTGAGGGTCTAACTTCATGGAGTACACAACTGAGAGTTTGCTTAGTTTGTCTTCGAAAAGATCATCATAGGTAGAAAAAATAGACTGGGTGAAATTAGAACAGTTGTCTTTCAAGCTTACATGATGGACTTCATTTGTTAAATTAAAGTATTCCCATTTTTCAGACTGTATCTGAGGCCTAATAATGATTCTATGTGGCTTTTGACTACATAAAAGTGCAAGTTATAGCTATTCTCAGGAGACTAATATGAAAGCACTACTGAATCTTCAGTTTGAATTTCTTCACCACCATAAGCAACAAGCTTTGCACACTTTGCCAAACCAAGCTTTCTCTCCAGCACATACTTTAGCAAATGTTTCTGCTGACAACATTGCACTTTGAACCTGTGTCAACTTTGAGTTCTATGGGTCTTCCATTTATCCAAACAGCACAAAATACTTCTTTCTTTGCTCATAAATCTATTGCATTGACTGTTTCATTAAGCACAAACACACCATCAACATAAAAAGGAGGGTCACAGCTTTATAATTGATCTACTCATCTCTTTGAACCTGTTGAATAGAAGTCTTGGATGATGAAAGCACTTGACTGACTGTGTTACTACTGAGTCTTTCTTGTTGTGGAATTAAACATTTTTATTTGATACTACCGAGTCTGGTTCTTGGCTACTTAGAGTGGCGATTCTGGTTTTTCTTGGTGCATTTTTTCCACTTCATGCGCCATTTTGTTGTTCTTGGGAAATACAAGGTGTTTAGAGGACAAAAAGTGCAGTTATGTAAAGTCTTACCATAATGGTAGATGTCCTTGCCTTCACTGCTGCAGTATTCTTAATGGATGAGATTCCCTGCTGTGGAAGCCGAATGTATGGCCAGTCTACTTCTTGCTTTTAAAAGGTACACTGAATGTCACCCAAAAGCTCCTTGCCTAGCATAAGGCATAAGGGTGACATTCGGGCCTACGATAATCAGAGCTGAATGCCCCTATAAGAACACAGTCCAAGAAACCGAGCAAGTAATTTGTACATCCAAGAAGGCAAAAGACTAAAGGGATGGAGGGAGGGAGTAAATACTGCAGCAGTGAAGGCAAAAACATCTACCATTATGATAAGATTTTACACAACTGTACTATGTCCTTACATTCACTGTTGCAGTATTCCTAATAGATGGGAGAGTGCCAAAGCTCAAGAGGAAACTTGGGACGGGGAAGGTGCAGAACAGCCCTTTAAAAAAACCAGGAAGAATGGCACTAACAAAACCAGCCCTAGCTCTAGAGATACCACCCACACTGCAGTGCTTGGTAAAGGTATGGACAGAAGTCCAGGTAGCTGCCTCAAGAATAGAATTAGTATTTATGTGCTTGAAAAAAGCACCAGGAGAAGCCACAGCTCTAGTAGAATGAGCCTTAATTGAAGAAAGAATGTTCTTTTCATGACAACTATAAAAAAAAGGAAATAGCATTAGAAATCAAAGAAGGATACAGCAAATCCCAAAGATCTAGGATGAAAAGAAACAAATAACTGATCAGATTTTCTAATAGCTTTAGTCTTATCCAAATAAACCCTAAGTTGCCTATGCACATCCAAAGTATGCAGACCATCTCACTGTCAACCAAATAGAAAACCACTTCCATTTGGATAAGTCAGATTTCCTAGTAGTAGGTTTCCTGGCCTCCTACAGGATTTGTAGTACATCCTCAGAAAAAAAGGTGTCTGTGAGGAATCAAAATTCTATCACCCACAGTGTCAGTTCAAGTGTGAACAGGTGGGGATGGATAAGAGATCTCATGTTGTGTGATTAGATTCACCCTTTGAGGTAACTTGTGATTATTGCCCCTGGTTAGATGCAGAAGTAGGAGGAATCAGTGCTGCCATGGGCAAAAGGAAGACACCAATAAGATTTTGGGAGCATCCTGTTGAATCTTAAGCAGGACTTTTGGAATGAGAGGAAGGGGAGGGAATGCATAAAGGAACATCCCATTTCATGAAAATGAGAGGGCGTCCACCTTCCACACCAGAGGACCTGGGACTATGGCACAAAACATAGGAAGTTGTCTGTTCAGAGGGGAGGCAAAAAGATCCACTTGTGGAGTACTCCACTAGTAGATAATGTCCAGAAACACATCCCTGTGAAGCATCCATTCATTTGACTGAGATAAGGATGTGCTCAGAGTGTCTGCCACAACGTTCTGACTGGAAGTGATAGAAACCACCTGAAGAGTCACTTGATACTTGACAGCAAGTTCCCATACCTCCCTGTTTGTTGATATACCACATCCCTGAGGTATTGTCTGTGAACACCTTGAGAGGTTCTGTGAGAAAAGAGGATGAAAGGCCTGAAGATCCATCAGAAAAGTTGTCATCCCTTTGACACTGATGTGCTCTTTCTGCTGACGAGGTGACTGAACCCCCTGTACTTTTAGGCATCCAAATGTTGCCCCCCCACCCCATGTCTGAAGCAGCTATGAACAATTCCTGAGTGGGAAGAGGGGGATGAAAAGAGATACCTGGATTCAGAGACAACTGCTGAATCTACTAGTGAAGTTCCTGCCTGAGACAAGGAAGAAGAGGAACTACAAAGTCTGGACGATGTGCATGTTGGAGCCACACTGACTTCAGAAACCACTGAAAACTTTCTCATGTGAAGTTTGGCCAGAGGAAGCATCAGAATGGTGGATGCCATGAAACCCAGAGCTCTCATAAATCCTGGTGATAATGGAAGCCAGAGGAAGAAGAGCTTGTAAGAAAGAAATGAGAGTTAAGGCTTTTGGAGGAGACAAGGAAGCAAACACTGGCACTGTCTTAATTCTGCAACCCAAAAAAACAGGCACCTGAGAAGGAGTCATAGAAAACTTTTTGAAATTTATAGTGAAGCCCAGGCTCTGAAGAAGGGAAATAGCATGACAAAGTAAAGATTTTGCCAAAGGATCTTTGGAGAGGACGCCTAAATCAACAGGTTGTGGAAGTAAAGAAATATTTGGATTCCTCGAATCCTACAAAAAATCAATCACAGGAGCAAGCCATTTGGTGACAACATGTGGGGCAGTAGAAAGGCCAAAGTGCAAACCGAGAATTGAAAATGCCAGGAAGCAACACAGAAATGCAAGAACTTCCTGAAAAGAGGGTGGATCAGAATATGGACATAACCATCCTTGAGATCCAGAAATACTATATAGGCTTGAGGCAGCAAAAGAGGAAACAGAATCTGAAGGGACAACATCCAAAAGGAAGGTACTTTTAGAAAAGTGGTTAGATGAGAGAGGTCTAGAATAGGTCTCAAAGTCCCATCTTTTTTGGGCACTGGAAACAGTCTGGAGTAGATTCCTTTCCAATTTTGGGACACAGGCACCTCTTGAATAGTTCTCTGATTCAAGAGATTTTGAAGAACCTCTGGGAGAAAGGGAAGTTGTTCCTAAGGAGGCTGAGGACTGCCCATAAAAAGAGGATGTGAATTCCGCACCATGAAGTACCTCTATTAAATAATCAACAGAACCCAAGAATCCTGAGTGATCTGAAGCCAAACAGGAAGAAAAGGAGAAAGGCAAAGAGAAAGAGGAATGTGGCTGGGAAGAGAGGGATAGTCATACAGCAACAGGTTTGTCTGAAAAGGAATGCATTGAAATCCCTGAAAACTGAGTATCCTTATTAGGGGATCTCATTTGCCACTCTTCATACCTTTAGCAGAAGGGCAGGATTGCCTATGAACAAAGGCAGGCTTAGCGGGGTTGTTTCTCTAAAATTTAGGCACAGGAGAAACAAACACGTTTAACTTCCTGTAAGGCTTTACAATTAGGTCATGAAGGGACATATACAAACCAGCAGAAGCTTCCCCAAACAAAAGTTTAGAATCCAGAGGAGCATCCATCAATTTAGCTTTAATATCATCAGGTAGAAGTTGAAGCATATGCTAAGATTACCACCTCGTTACTAAACCAAAAGCATCAGCCCTAGAAGAGACATCTGCCACATCATAATTACATTTAAAAGAATGACAAATGACTTGAGAGGAAGTCTCTAGCAAGGAAAAAACAGAAGTTTTACCCTCTGAGTCTGGAAAATCAGAAATAAGTTGAAAGGCCTGAGAAAGAAGCAACAACATATATGGATCTGATAATTAATAGCTCTAAAAGCTAGGGTACCATAAGTGTAAACCTTCTTTGCCACCTTTTCCATAGTTCTGCTATCCTTGTGAGAAGGCAATAACTTGAGTGAAGGAAGCAATTGAGATGGCTTATCAGAGGCTACAGACACAACAGACGAGTCAGCATCAGGACATGCATATAGAAAAGAACAACTGTCAGACACTCTATAAGACCTGTCAGGCTTCTTGGGAGCAGGGGTCAGAGAATCAGGGGTATAAGAGGCATTGGAAAAAGTATCTAGCAAAGCAGCCAAAACAGGAGGAATAGCCACAGTTTTAAGGAATTCCAACTGCAGCAACTCATAGTACCTCCAATGGATATCACAGACCTAAGCACAATCCCATTAAAAAAAAAAAAAATCACCATCCTAGAGAATGTGTCCCCAATGAAAATTTCCACAAAGGAACATCAGGACTGATAAATTCCTCCTCTTTTCACCCATAGTCTAAAGAAGAAGGAATTTGAGTAGAATAATTCAGTTTCATTATCCATATCCAACTCATCTTCAGAAGAGTCCTGTTCTCTAGAACCTTTAAGGGAAGTAGAGGGCCAAGGAGGAGTAAGAGCTGAAACCCGTGAGGCTTTAAGGACATTACAGCAGTAAATAGCCCTAACTGAAGGCATGACACTCACTTTGTGGATCTCTAGCAGCAGAAGAAAGTGAAGATGAAATGTTTAATTTTTCTTTCTATTTTAAGGGAAAATCCCCCTCCAAAAAACTGAGAAGGAGCAGACACAGGACAGCAATTGAGAAGTGTACCATGGACTTCTTCCCCAACCAAAAACTGAGGAACTCTCCTAGGTCCCTCAGAAAAACTCAGTTGTGATTCCCCATGAATATCCGAGATGGATGTCTGCAAAGCCTCTATGAATGTGCTGCCAGCTGAACACTCACTGGCCTCCAACATAGTTGTGGCAGAGAAATCCGGCAACACAGCCGGGCAAGCCAATGGGTTTGTAATGACCTTGGGAGAATCACCTGGCAGAGGCTGCTGACTCATAGAGTGGGAGATTTCTTCCAGTCTATCTTTAGTGAGGAGCTTAAGATGCTGGTTCTCAAGATACAAAGAAAGAGAAGAAAGCCTACTGTGAAGGGTTTTTGGGATTAATGCCTGACAAATTGAACAAGACATATGGTCATGAGAAGCTCCTAGACAAAAAGACACTTATCAAGGAAGTCTTCATGGGGAATCTGTCTCCCACACTGGCATTTCCCTTCCTGGATGACATTAACCCCAAGGAGCACCAAAAAGGAAGAAAAAACAAAATCTCCA
>NC_056726.1:45926270-45931270 GCF_019279795.1 Protopterus annectens | reverse complement strand
CTGAAATTTAATTACTGTCACTAAGATGTTTTTAATGATTAAACAGACTGAGGGTGATGGTCTGTGCAGCTGGCTTTGTGCTGCCAATAGGTACATAGCAGAATACTAAGCTGCCTTGCCTAGTGGGACATTTTAAGCTTAGCCATGTTACCTGATTACCACCCAGCAAAGTTATCACATAGGTGTTTAACTATCCTTGCTATAAATTTATTTAAATAATTTTAATTTTTAAAGGATCAATTGTTAGAGCAATGCCTTCATTGTTGGGGAGCTTAGTGTAAAATAGGACATTTAAGCACTGCATCTGTCAGTTCTGGGGTACATTTCTTATTTCCTATCCATTTGTCTACATTACATTCGAATATGGATATGGATGAGTTTTGTTTTAAGAGGATGGGAAGTTTGTTGCACAATAGAGATATCCTCTGTGATAAGCACTTGTCCCTCCAAACTGTTTTGTTTATGTTGCAGAAGAGGTTTAGATCCCAGGACCGGTGATCCTAGTACCATTAAACCTGCAGATGTGGAACAGGTACATAAGTACAGGGTCTTGTTAGCAATATGCTGCACCCAAGGACAATGAAAAGAAACATTTTTGTCACATATCCTTTTTCTGCCTACTGCCATTAGCTGCTTTCAGGACTTTATTTTCTTATTCTCTGTAATCAGATGAACAGAAGGAGAAGAGAATTTCTGTTTTTGTGTACCTCTGACAGTATAGAGTTTTTTGTTTTTTCTGGTGCTACCTTTATACCCTCCCAGCCCTTATAATGTGTAATGACACTGATGTGTTTTATAAGTACATGATTCGAAGCATGCACCTTCTACTTCAAACAATCTGCCAGTGCTGAACATGTCACTCGTCTAGATCCCCTGACCCCGATCAGGGACTATTGCAAGGGGAAAGAGAAATTAGTACCTTCTCCCCTAGAGAAGGAGAGCTGTCAGCAGCTGTTCAATTCTGATCTGGCACCTGTCCTCTATTTAAAATCATCTGTCAGAGTCACAGGCTGGAGCTCTGTCAAGACATAAGGGGGATAACAATGAAAAAAAAAAATACTCAAACAAAGTATCAGATGGGTCCTTAAAGATAAGTATTTAAATGTTGTCACAAAACAAGAAACAATTTTCTAACTGACATAATTGAATAATAATTGAAAGGTAGCTGTGGAAAGATAATTTCTAACAGCTGCAATTTTATCTGTGTAAAAAGTTATAAATATAGGGCTTCATGGTGTGAGTGTGTGTGTGTGTGTGTGTGTGTGTGTGTGTGTGTGTGTGTGTGTGTGTGTGTGTGTGTTAAACCAATAAAATAACAAAATAAAACAAACAAATAGATAAAAACAGATTCATACAATTTCAAGTTTCTCTCAGTCTAGAAGGAGTCGGATCCAGGACTCAGTTTGTCTTAATGGTTTTCATAAGAATACTTACATGTTTATGTGTACATTAGACCCTTGCATGTTTATGTGTACATGAGACCCTAGCATGTTTATGTGTACATTAGACTATTTCATTCATGAGAATACCTTCTTTTTTGGTAACCTAATAAAAGGAGAAAGTGTATATTTTAATTACAAAATTATCTGCAGATACTACACATGACAATTTGTATAACTTCATAGTGTCACAAACGAAACACACGGTGCGGTCAAAAATAAAAAAATAAAACTAATGTTTAAAGAGGAAACAGCGTACATGCACATGTGGATAGGAAAGGGTATGACAGTCTGAAATACTGACAAGGTTCTGCAATAATACATTTTAAAATGTGTTACAAGTTATTATCCATTAGAACAATTGCTTGTTATCAGGAATATTCTACAAGAGTGGGGTTATAGATTTCTTTGGTCAGAATCATGTAGCAAATTCACTGAGGCTGGGCTATTTGAACTCACATCATTTCAGTGTCTCATTGATAACTTGTCCTTCTCTAAAATAAGGATTCATAACTGATTACAGCACTTGGAGACATAGGTATCCTTGTTGAAATTGAAATTACTAAAATCACATGGCAAAGCAATAGGCTAACTCACCTGATGAACAACTTTACTTAGTGTGAGACTTCACAGATGACTCAGTGACTCAGCTCCAACAGCAGACACACAGGATTCTTGACAGTCAGCCTAAAATATGTTTACTGTATGTCCCAGCAGCAGTAGTAGTAGAAAAACATTCAAAGGATGTTAAAGATAAAACCACAAAGGCAAGACATTTCCAGTAAAGCACTGATATTTAAATAAAATAAGTAATTCATGTTAAGATTTTCTGAACAGTTACTGATAACAAAAAGTGAAAATCAATTACTAACCATCCCCTTGTCCTCGCATTCCCACACAGAAGCATTTCATTATTTTACATATCTGTACTCCATTTCTACCTTTAAAAGGTAGAACTGTCCTGACATCTGATTTCACATTTACACAACGTTATGTACACTTATTCCACCTAAATGGGGTTAACCGTGCCTTTGATTTTTTTTTATTAACTTCACCATATTTACATCTCAGCCAACCTGTTAACCAAGACTGGCTTTAAAGAGCTAGGCAATGAAAGTGACAGTGGTCTCCCAATGCACTGCTCTGGGGACATGCTAACTAATTTGTTCTTTTGCTTGCTAAGTCAATGCACTAGTATTAAAGTACAGTAGACTCCCTGTTAACTGGAACTCAAGCAACCGGCACTCCCAAGCAACCAGCAATTTTGATTAGCTAGTATGCCGGTATACGAGCCAATCAAAAATCTCAAAGCAGAGCCACTTCTACTCAATGCGGAAAAGCTGGTATACGAGCCAGTCAAAAATAACTAAGTGCCTCTCAAGCAACCAAAAACTACACTTATCCGGCATCTAGCAATTCCCATGGGTGCTGGTTAAGTGAGATTTTACTGTACCATTTTAAGCTAGAAGCCCTAGATAACTGTTTTGTTGCTAGTTTGCAAATTATTCTCCAGGGTAGAGAGTGTGTTGCAGTGAGAAAGATAATTAAAAAAATGACATATATCCATGTAAACTAGAGATAGTATCAAAGAAGAAGAAAAACAAATGATGAAATAAGAGAGATAAGGAGAGGCTGACGGTCAGTTTTGAGACTGGAAATGGCAACACACTATGCAATGGGATATATGTAGGCCCACTCATGATGAGGAAACTACATTTTTTTAATTGTGGAAGTTAAAGAAGATCTTCATATATTTTGTACTAGACCCACTCAGAACACATTTCAAATTGCCTTTTCTCAGATGGAAAACAGGAGACAGATGACTTCAGATCAGGAATGGATAGCCATCTGGAACATGCAACTATCAAATTATATGGTTCATAATCACATTAAATAGAAAATTGACTGTCATAACTGAATATTCTGGATTTTAAGAGGGTTCACTTTTTTAAAAAAAGAGAGAGACAGATATTAGATCAGGAATGGTCAAGCACATAACCGAGAATATAGCGTGAAAAATACAACCACTATCATAATAAATCCTTTATTTAAGTTGGCTTTACAAATGGAAAGGAAATAAAAACATTGGTTGTGAAAGCAGATCATATTTAGGGGAAATATGTAAATGTAGGAAACTGAAGGAAACAAAGAAGAAAGATGACAGCTAAAAACAGAGGTGGAATTAAGTTAAATGTAATCAAGAAAGCAATGACTAAAGCTAAGCTAATATGGTCAATCAAAAAATATAATGGGGTAAACTACAGACAAACAGGGACATACTGAAATTTCCGTAAATGGATGAGATGACTGAAGGGGTGAAACTGATGTTATTATATTAGTATTAGGCCTTAGTACTCATAAAGGGAAGCAAGGACGACCTGTTATATCTCCAGTACATAACCTGTTTGAGCCCAAGCAGAAATATTACTAATGAAACACAAAAACTAAAGGTATACACCACAGAAGTAGTATACTTTATTTCTAGAAAAACATAAAGGACTGATGTGATTTTCTTCACACAGTTTGGAGAACAGTAGACTGACAACTGTCTCCTGATTAATTATGCATAATTTGTATTGAGATAAATTAAATCTGTACTATCTAGAAGGTAGTGGATCTCAGGTGCATTACATCACATATTCACAGGAGTGATGTCATATCAGACAAGCACAATAGTTCTGTAGCTGATCAGACAAGGGAGAAGTTAGCAAACAGCCTGCAGATGTAGCCTGCATGTACATTAACAAGGGAAATGGAATATTATCACTGAAAATGCTGTACAAAATCTGGCAGATTTTTAATGGGTTTTAATGTGGCAGTCTGAGCAAAATATTAAGCTGACCAAATAGTTATAATTAGAAATTAGATTCCACTCAAATGAAATATATTACTAGCAATGCACATCATTAGTTAGTACTGGGGCTATTCCTTTTTAATTCCATAATAAGTGGCTCAAAATAAGATTATGCCAATGCCACAAAGACACCTTACAAGTCTGTGAATTTAGAGCACAAAGAACATATAGAAAGGATAACAAGAGAAAATAGAAATATTAGAATCATTTTCTAGAACACTGCAAGTTAAATTCAATATAAAAAAAGAAAACAGATTGAGGAAACAATTTTCCTATAAAGGAGCAGACAGAAGAACAGTAGTAACATCAAAGAAATACAATAAAGGACATGAAGTAGTTAAAGCCGAAGTAAGAAATAGAACAGTGAAGTAAGAAATACTAATGGTATATTTTAACCTAATAAAATGAAGCCTAACCAGTAGAAAAAAAGCAAGTTTTATTTCTCTTTATAAAGAAATAATAAGATACTTTGCTTGAATAGTGTGGGGATTTCTGGAGACCTCATTTTGTAAAACATAATTTAACAGCTGAATGTAAACCAGAAATGCTTGACATTTATTCATCAGAAGCCAAGGAAGTCTAACTGATGCAAAATGAAGCAGATGTGGCATGTTATAAACATTTTATAAAGGTATGGTATTCTGAAAATTAAAGGAACACCTGCTTTAAGTAAAATTCATGTGAAGAATAGAACTCAACATTTAAAG